>NW_027467710.1:5948004-6135504 GCF_046742065.1 Oratosquilla oratoria
TGGGCAGTGTTCACAACACGGTCCCGTCCAGCCTCTTCTGGTAGCTTAGAAGAGCTGGGTGTTGACCGCATCGCAGTCCCTGGCCAAGTGGACTCTGTCCTTTCTGTCGTGGGAGCAGAGGATTCAGAAGGTGGGATATCAGGGGGTCTGGCATGCAGCAGTGTGTTGTCCTTTCAGTGTGTTAATGGAGCGGTTGAGTGATATGATTATGAATATGATTCCGGAGGCTGGTCTTTGGTGGTATGTGGAGGAAGAGATGAGAGTATCTGTCCGTAATAAAGGTCTTTGGGTGTAGTATTAAAATTACTTGGTTGTGGTGGGTGTACTGCTATGTCGTGTTAGCGGGTGTGATGTGTTTGTGGTGGCTGCAGCAAAGTGTTTGTGTGCCTCACATGGTCGAGGTGGTCCTTGACTTTGAGGACTTTTAGTTTCATGGTGTAAATAGGTCTGAAGGTGTTGTATATGTGCAGCCAGTAATTGTTTTTAGGGCTTTGTTTTGTAATGATTTGAAGGGTGTTGTGGTGTGACTCACTGAGATTAGGAGCCCATGCAGGACTTACGCATAATTCCATCACTGAGCGTATGCATTGTTTTTATATTGGTTATATTAGTTTTCTTGTTTTTGTCCAAATGTTGTTCCAGTGGATTGACTTAAGTGCGTGAAGTCCTAGGTGTGCATTTGTTTTTTATGTTTGTGAGCGTGGTTGTTTGAAAGACATGGATGTATCGTATGTTACACCACGAATTTTCGGTGTGTTTGGGTGTGGTAGTAGAGTGTTGTTGATGTAGAGAAAGAGGTATGTATTTGTGTTCTTTTCTCCAGTTGGTGAGAAGTGTTGCTGTAGATTTGGTTGGAGCTATTTTGAGTCTTGTTTGTTATGAACCATGTGTTGAGTGTGTCAAGGTGAAGGCTGGATAATTTCAGCAGCTTTGTCTGTGTTACGATGTAGGTGGCATGTGATTGTTTATGTCATCCTGCGTAGGAAGAGATTTGTATTTTCTGAGGGTGTCTGGTGTGGGTAAGTCATGCATGTATAGATTAAATAATGTAGGGGGATAGAACTCTGAGCCCTGTGGTACTTCGCCGTTCTTAATGTTTCTGATGTGCGATGATTGGGGCCATTATATGGACACATAAGCATTCCTTCCTTCCAGATTTTGGCCAGCCATCTTTTGGTGTTATTGTGCATGTCTGTGTTATATATGTTTACTTTTGTTAGGTTGTGGCGGGGGATTGCATCAAAAAGCTTTACTAATGTCCAATGTTATAAGAAGATGTTTTCTGTGGTGGGGCCTATCTGAATTGATGCCATCTAAAATTCCTTTGTGTGAGGTTTTTCAGAAGAGTGTTTGTGGAGTGTAGTGGCCTAAAACCGTGTATGTGATTCAAGCAAGGGGAAATATATGGTGTGACAAGTTTATAGTATTAGGCGTTCAAATTGACTTTGGAGGGGGTGCAGAGAAGTGTGATTGTGCGGTTCGATGTTATGGGTTGGTTGGGTCTTTGTTCGGTTTTGGAATGGTGATTACTTTAACCATGCTTCCAGATGTCGGGTTAAGTGTTGTAGAATAGCTGTAGTTTGCAATGTTTGTGAGTGCGTGTATACCTTGTGGTCCATTGTGTTTTAGGTGGATGTTGCTTATGTTAGTCTGGGCCACAGGCAGATGAGTGCTTGAGATTATGCATTATGAGTTTTTGTCTGACTGTCCTATGAAGGGTGTATAGTCTGAGTCTTGTGGGGAAAGTCTTTCTTACGTCGAAATGGGTGCGTTCGGGTCGTCCAGGTGTTGAGATGTAAGATGGCTCGTCTGTGCAAAATGAACGTATGAGTGCGTTAGGCTTGTTGTCTGTTTGAGGGTAGATTTTAAATCTGTTGTTTGTGATTATTGGCTGCGTTGAGAGCGTGGTAGTGTTTAAGTGTTGGATAAGTGTGATGCTGTTGAGGTGTATTTGTACAATTTGCTGGTGTTTGTTTTGGTGATCAAGTGTATTGATAAAGTTTTGCCAATTTTTTTGTTTGTTTTTGTTCATGTATTTTATTGGCAATCACCAGTGTTTTAGTGGTTTGTATTTGGTCAGCTATGTTTTGAGGGGATAGGTGTGGGCGGTATCGTGTTTTAAGTGTGTCACGTTGTTCTGATGAGGCCTTGAATTTTTCCTGGTGTGAAGTCGGGGTTTGTGTGATTTTCTGTTGCCTCTAGGGATGTTATCTCTTTGTCCTGGCGTTTTGGTTATGATTGTAATTAAAAGCAGTGCAACAGCATTGTTTTATGTTTGTGATTGGTGTAACTGTTAAGTGTTTCAAAAATGTTGTTCTGTCTCTTCAGTAAAAGCTTCACCAGTTTAGCTCTCTTGTAATTGGTGTAAGTGTGTCTGTGGCCAGCTGGGGTGCATCTTGTTTTGGTGGTGATGATGATTGTGAAGGTGGTCAGAGCCAAGGGCCTCCGACCACTCTCCATGATGTTGTTGGGAGGTTAGGCAGGGGGGAGCAAAAGGTTGATATCAGGAGAGGAGGGAGTGTAGAGGGCTTGGGTATATGGGATATGTGTATGATTATGCGTGTTCGTTCATGATAGTCCCCAATGAGTCCGAATTTGAGTCTGTTATATCAAGCCCTACTCTGCTCTGTGTCAGGGGTTGTCGGACATACCAGGCAGACGACTTGGCGTAGAAGTCCACCAGCCATGATCAGGTTGGGGAATTGAGGTTAGTTGGCTACGTTGAGGTCTGAAGGTGTCTTGGAACTGTGGGGGATGGGAATTGGGGGGGAAATGTACATTGGTTAACTATTGTCAGATGTATGAATTGTTTGCCTGTGCGGCTTCGAATGGATTGGGGTTTCTGTTGTGTTATTCTGTGGTAGGGAAGGAGAAAAAATTTTGGTTGTGGCAACTGTGTCCACCAAAACGAGATGGGAGTGGTGGATCAGGGTGATGAGTCCACCGCCATTGCCAGTCAGTCCGGTTCCTTGTCTGAAGTTGGGGATGGTGGTGTAATTATGAAATGATGGTTTGTTTTGTTGTGAGGTGGCGTAAGTTTAGATTTCTTGTAAAATTGCAATGTCCTATTGTTGTGTTGTTTAAGAAAGTTGTTTCAAGTTCATGTTTTTTAAGTGTTTAATACCGTCAATGTTGTGTTGTAATATGTTGATGTTGTGTGTTATTGTATGGTATGATGTATGTTGCCGTTTGGGGATTGCAGGTTGGGTAGTGGGTGGTAGTGGGGAAGGTTTTAGGATCTGGTGTCAGAGGGGGGGAAAGGAGAGAGTTCGTAGGACAAAGGAAGAGGGAGTACTAATTGGGGGTAAAGGGCTAAGGGAAATTGGGAGTGGGTAAGGGTGTTGGCTGTAGGTTTGGGGGAGGTGGGAGTGGGGGTAGGGTTACTGGAGGGCAGGTAGAACATGTCCAAGTGTTTGTGTTATTGGTTTGTGTCATGCAGCAGTGTTGTACAAGTGAGGTTGGTGTGATGAGTTGAACGTCTACGTTGGAGCTGCAACGTCTACATCGTGGGACCAGACCCCCCCAACCCCAAGAGTTGGGGGCCAATCAAGCGAGCAAACCGACCACCCCTGGGGGGCCTCATCAGCTCTACGCAGATGGCACCGATCCCCAAGGAGGAGCTACGCCTACCTGGGGGAGTACCACAATCCTGGTGTGATGAGTTGAAGTATGAGGCGTTCAATGACTTTGGAGGGGGTGCAGAGAAGTGTGATTGGTCGGTGTGATGCTGGGATTGTTAGGTCTTTATTGGGTTTTGGGATTGTGATTATTTTCCCATGCTTCCAGATGTCAGGTATAGTGTTGTGTGAACAGCTGTAGTGTGCAATGTTTGTGAGTGCACATGTACTTTGTGGTCCAATGTGTTTTAGGTGGATATTACTTATGTTGTCAGGGCCACAGGCGGATGAGTGCTTGAGGTTATGTATTATGTGTTTTGTCTGACTGTCTATGAAGGCTGTTTAGTCGAATGGTGCGTCACTCGTCAGGGTGAGAAGTGAGATGGGATTGTTTTATGCGTGTGTTGGCTTGTTGTCTGAGGGTAAATTATCTGTTGTTGTGGTTATTGCTGCATGAGAGCATATTGTGTTACTGTTGGACAGTACAATATTGTTGAGTGTTTTGTACAATTTGCTGGTGTTTGTTTTGTGATCAAGTGTATTGACAAACTTTTGCCAATTTTATGTTTTTTGTTCATGTATTTTATTGATAATCTTTGTGTTTTTGTGTTTGTATTTGGTCGATAGGGTAGACAGAAAGGCACTGGGAGGTTATGCAGATATATGGGATAGGAGGAAAGCTTCTAGGAGCTGTCAAGAGTTTTTATGAGAGTAGTATAGCTTGTGTCAGGATTAGAAATGGAGAGAGTGAGTGGTTCGAGAGAAGCGAGTAAATGCCTTGGTGGATTGAAAAGTGTAATGAGGAATAGACATTTGGGAATGGATACTAAGAGGAGACTGTATGAAGGAGTGAATGTGCCAACAGCACTGTATGGGGCAGAAACATGGAACATAAGAAAGGAAGAGAGAAGGAGTTTGAATGTGTTTGAGATGAGGTGTCTGAGAAGTATGATGTGGGTTACTAGGCTAGATAGAGTGAGAAATGAGAAGGTGAGGAGGAGAACAGGGGTGGAAAGGGAGTTGGGAGATAGGGTTGATGAAAGAGTATTAGGATGGTTTGGACACATGGAAAGAATGAGTGAAGAAAGACTAGTAAAAGAGGTATGGAAGGCAGATGTGGAGGGAGTGAACATGTGGGGACGTCATAGGATGAGGTGGATGGATGGGGTGAAGGGGGCTTTGGGGAAGAGGGGAATGTCTGTTGAGGAAGGACGGGAGAGGACAGAAGACAGGGGTGAATGGAGAATGGTTGTATATGGATGATGTTGTGATGCATGAGGTGGAATGGGTGGGGGGATGGGGGGGGGGAGGTAGTATGTGTGAGCAAAATTTGACGCAGCCGGAAGGGATTTCTCCCCGTCTTCTCCTTTTATGCATGGGGGGACGGAGAGTGGGGGTTGCCGATTTAATGAAGCGGCCTTGCTGTGGATGTGCTGTGTCTGGCGACACTGCCTCTGACCCAGGGCAGTGGACAAGGTGCAGGGATGACCCATCATCCAGGAGGTGCTAAGATAAGAGGGAGGGTGGAGGGGTGTGGAGTGTATTCAGGGATGGAATGGATGGGAATGATTTTAGGCCTTTTCCTTTTTGACTACCTCCCTTGTAAGGGGGAAAAGCCTTGGTATATGTATGTATGTATTTGGTCTGCTATGTTTTGGGGGGTAGGTGTGGGGGTATTGTGTGTAAGTTTATCTCATCTGATGAGGCCATGGATTTCTGGTGTGAAATTGTGGTTGTGTGATTTTCTGTTGCCTCTAGGGATATATCTCTTGTCTGCATTTTGTATGTATTAAAAGTGTGTACAGCATTGTTTATATTTGTGATTTGTGTACTGTTAAGTGTCTCAAAATGTTGTTCTGTCTCTACAGTAAAAGCTTCCCAGTTTGCTCTCTTGTAATTTGTGCATATGTGTCTGTGGCCAACTGGGGTGCACCTTGTTTTGTTGGTGATGATGATTGGAAGGTGGTCAGATCCCTTGGATCTGACCACTCTCCATGAAGTTGTTGGGGTTAGGCAGGGGGAGCAGAAGGTGATATTAGGAGAGGAGGGGGTGTAGAGGGCTTGGTGTGGGAAATGTTTATGATTGTGTGTTGTTCATGATGGTCAGTGAGTCAAGTTGAGTCTGCATATCAAACCCCCTGTCAGTGTCTGGGTTGTCGACACACCAGGCCAACGACTTGGCGTTGAAGTCACCACCCATGATAAGGTTTGGGATTGTGGCTAGTTGATTGAGTTGAGGCCTGAAGGTGTTTGGAACTGTGGGAGATGATTTGGGGGGAATGTATATATTAACCATTATCAGTGTTGATTTGTTGCCTGTACAGATTAGGATAGATTGGATTTCTGTAGTGTTATCTGTGGTAGGGAGGAGGATTTTGGTTGTGGCGCTTGTGTCCACAAAACAGATGGATTGGTGGACCAGGGTGATGAGTCCACCGCCATTGCCGTCGGTCCGGTCTTGTCTAATGGTGGTGAAGTTGTGAAATGTTGGTGTTTTGTGTGTCTTAGTTTTGTTTCTTGTATGATGGTAACGTATATGTTGTGTTGTTTAAGGAAGTGCTCGAGTTTGTGTTTTTTTTGTGTTGATGCCGTCAATGTTGTGTTGTAATATGTTGATGTTGTGTGTTCTGTATATGTTGTATGTTGCCTTCTGGGTTTGGGGTGTTGGGGTATAAGATCTGGGTTATAGGGAAGGAAAGGTGTGATTGGGGACAAAGGAGGGGGAGGACTGATTGAGGACAAGGGAAGGGGGAGACTGGGTGTGTGCAAGGGTGCAGGCTGTGGTTGGGAAGATGGGAGGGAGGTTATTGGAGGGCAGGTAGAACATGTCCAAGTGTTTGTGTATTCATTTGTGTTTGTAAGTGTCACACAAGTGAAGTGGGCCTAGTTTTTGCATATGTTGCACTGAACTGAGTCCTTTGTCTGTCTGCTTGAGGTGATGGTTTTGGAGCATGTTGGGTATGTGTATTTTGTGGTGGGCCCAGGATTGCTCTCTACATCTCCGGCTAATAGAAGAAGAAGAGGGGTGAGCACCAGAAAAACACCTCAGTGCAGAAAAAACATAACAGTGCATGTTGTAAAAGGATTGTGGTACTTGCCCAGGTGACTGAAGCCCCTCCTGGGGATAGGTGCCACCTGTGTAGAGTGGTGGCTGGGGATGTTTGCCGCTGTTTGGCCCCCAACTCTTGGGGTTGGGTGTGGTCCCAGGATTCTGGCACATGTTGTTTTGGAGCCTGTAATATCAGTGAACAGTGACACTGATCACTCATTGCACATCTCACATCAACAACAGAACATGAAAAAAAAACATGCCAGCAGCATATTGATCCAACCTGCCACACAAATATCCACACAGAAACACATTTACCCCCAAATAATTAATCAAGCTCTTTAAGAAAGACCACCAAATTTAGCACTACAACACCCCACAGAGAAAACCATACTAAACCAAACAAAAATCACACTAGCATGAATGGACTGTAGATACCATCCATTATAAAACAATAACAACACAGAAAAGGCCTGGCTACAGATTCAAACTGTCCCAGAAGTAACTACCACACAAAAGACACCTTACACTACTGTGGCCCACACTAACAATCCCCAGACAACAATATAGCATACCTTTTCTGGGTGATTTATGGTCCTCACCAGAGTCTGTTGCCAGGTTCTTGGAGGCCATGGGTCTTCTGCAAGGGCAACAGATTTGATTGATTTATCCCTCTCAGGCTCCAACCAGAGATCATCCACCCTAGATATGCTATGGTCTGGTCTCTATTTGTATAATTGTAATGTGCAAGGGGAAAAAAAACCACTTATGAGATCCCATATTTTTGTTTCCATTAATCAAACTTAACATAAATTCATTTGTTTAATGAGTGAAGTATTTTCTATGTAATTGACTGATTAATTTCTGCCTCAATCTTCACAAAGTGGAAAACCCACAACCCCACAGTGGCTGGCACTAGTCCTTGTGCCCTCCCATAGATCTCTCTGGGAAGATACTTTGGGTTGTCCGTCTTGTATTAGTGTAAGACTTCCCATCTTACCAGCAGAAATTAGTAGAGGAATCAAAACAGTTGCTGGCTTTTAGCTCTTTGTATGTGAAAAAAATGGGAGAAATATAGTTATTAAAGTTAATAGAGATCTTGGGCCCAGCCCAGAGACCAAGTATCGGCCCCTTGGGGTTGCATCTCCTGATGAAGGTGAGGAGTATGACGGGTTTTGAAAATGGGTAGCTTCTCTGTCCATCTTGCATGACCACCACATGCAAGTACCTTTCATTGATTCCTTCCAATTATAAAATCTTGGGAAGTCCCACATAGGTTTCAAGAGGTGAATGTGTGAGGAGATTGCTACCAAAGGTGAACGAGTTGGATAAAAACATGTAGCACATGTTAAACCAAAGATGGAATAAGAGATGAAACCAGTTTGATACAGTGAGTTGAAAGGAAATACAAAATCTCAAGCTTATCTGTGTGTTGCTTGTAGGCAGAATTAGTGGTACACAAGATCTTAAATACCAAAGTATTCAATCTGGTCACCCCTTTCCATGATACCTCATTGTTTGCATAGTGTACCTGAGTTGATATTGATTAGCATTAGATTTTATTTAGCCCATATTTTCCACAGGTAAAATTATCCAGTCTTGATTTAAATGATCATGGTGTGGACAAGCTGCTCAGGCTTGTAGGGGACAGATATGATCCAGAAACGGACATGCTAACCCTTGTTACTGATCGCTGCCCACTTAGTCGACAGAACTATGATTATAGTCGATACCTCCTCAGTGTTCTGTATTCAGAAGCCAAGGTAAGTGAAGTTATATTTTGTTCAATATACATATGTACAAACTAAACAAACAGTAACAAACACCACAACAAAAATAATCTCAGTCCAAATACAAAGAAGACAACTTACAACCTTACAAATATTTATATGACACTTTCCACCACATTATCCCCCTGGGGTTACATCCCTCAACTCAAGCCTCTCATCTATCTTATATAAGGGAGGTAACCAGCCAGCCATCCTTAACCCTTCCAATATTTATTTGTTTTCCGTTTTATCTTAGCTCCTACTGGATAAAGGACCATCTCAGTCCCCCATCCATTGCTTGGAATAGAAGCAATGCAGCAAGACACAACATTTACACAGCAGAGCCCAGCAACCAAGCTGTGGAGGTGCTGTGTCTAATTACATTAAACTAGAAGGAAAAACATAACCTTTATAAAAGATAAGATTCATAAACTACTACATAGAGCAGAGGGACAAGGAGGGAGAGTTGCCATGAAAGTGAAGCACCCTTGCTGTGTTGTGCTTCATTTCTTCTGACCTGGGCACTGGGCAGGAGACAGGGATGACTCTTGGTCCACAAGGAACTAAGATGAAATGGAAACAAATGTGTGGTGATTGAATGGGATTGGAAAGGTGGGGGTGGTATATACTGTAGGTAAACAAAAAAAATCAAACTAATCCCTCTGAATTTACTACATTTAGACTTATCTCCCCTTACACAGTAAGACATGTACACTTCTTCCTTCTCTAAAACACACAATAGATAACCTTATCAAACCACTCCACTGTTACTATTTCATCCTTTGTCAGAAAACTCCACAAGACATCCATCCAAGCCAGGTGCCTTTACAACTCTCAGTTCTTTTAGACTGCATATGCACAGCACCTCCTCTTTTGTGTCACACTTCTCATTCCTCTTACCCATTCTAGTCATTTCTCTGGGATCCACCACCTCCATCATAGGCTCCTAGTCCTCCACATTTTAGTAATTCCCTGTAGTGAGATACTTGGGTGCAAATGTGGCAGGGAAAGGTGGAGTGAAAGTGGAGGTAGAATGTAGATTGAGAGAAGCAAGTAAATGCCTTGGTGGATTAAAGAGTGTAATGAGGAATAGATATTTGGGAATGGATGCTAAGAGGAGACTGTATGAAGGAGTGATTGTGCCAACAGCACTGTATGGGGCAGAAACATGGAACATAAGAGAAGAAGAGAGGAGGAGTTTGAATGTGTTTGAGATGAGGTGTCTGAGAAGTATGATGGGGGTTACTAGGCTAGATAGTGTGAGAAATTAGGAGGTGAGGAGGAGAACGGGGGTGGAAAGGGAGCTGGGAGATAGGGTTGATGAAAGAATATTAGGATGGTTTGGACACATGGAAAGAATGAGTGAAGAAAGACTAGTAAAAGAGGTGTGGAAGGCAAATGTGGAGGGAGTGAACATGAGGGGGCGTCCTAGGATGAGGTGGATGGATGGGGTGAAGGGGGCTTTGGGGAAGAGGGGAATGTCTGTTGAGGAAGGACGAGAGAGGACAGAAGACAGGGGTGAATGGAGAATGGTTGTATATGGATGATGTTGTGATAGCATGAGGTGGAATGGGCGGGTGGATGGGGGGTGAGGTAGTATGTGTGAGCAAAATTTGACACAGCCCGAAGGGATTTCTCCCCGTCCTCTCATTTTATGCAATGGGGGGGACGGAGAGGGGGGGTCGCCGATTTAATGAAGCGGCCTTGCTGTGGATGTGCTGTGTCTTGCGACACTGCTTCTGACCCAGGGCAGTGGACAAGGTGCAGGGATGACCCTTCATTCAGGAGGTGCTAAGATAAGAGGGAGGGTGGAGGGGTGTGGAGTGTATTCAGGGATGGAATGGGTGGGAATGATTTTATGCCTTTTTCTTTTTGACTACCCCCCTTGTAAGGGGGAAAAAGCCTTGGTATATGTATGTATGTATGCCTCTCCCTCTCATCATCAACCCTGCCATTAACAGCTACTCATCTACTTCCTCTCCTCTCTTTCTTCTTGGCTCCTCTCTTTGCTTAGTTTTCACTTCCTTGTTAAAATCAAAAGATGGGTATTGATGTCATAGTACTGTAAACTGTTTCTATCAGTTGTCATTTATGAGAGCTTTTATTGGAGCCATATTTTGTTTTAATTATCCAAATTTTTCAATGTAAGTGATATTGTTTTTTGTCTCTCCAGAAAATTGAACCATGGGAGCATGAGAAATCTCTAGAAGATCAAGAGAAGTACACATGGGAAGGGAGTCCATCTGAACAAAACCTGAATACCATCATAGAAGCCTCAAAAGAATCTGTGCCTCCACAGTATATCAACGAGTATTCTGATGTTGTTACTGCTATACATAATGAAGGTTTGTGGCTCTACATTTGCTGACAACAAATTTTCTGTTTTTATATAAAGATAGGTTTTGCTGTCAAACAACTTTTCACCAGACCTTGTAATCTGTTTTTTAATTTGCCAGATATTCCTGCATTAGAAGTGTAGAACCTAGCTTAATCATCTACTTTCTAGTAGCTTGTCTACAAAATCTCCAATTATTCCAACATCCTCATCCATGTTACTTGTCCAGTTTTGTTGACATTATTTCTGCATTATCATCTGCTTCACAAATTATTTAACACCAGATCCAGAAGCATTCTAAAGCATTCTCATATGCAAATGACCTGATGATAACTGAGCATCTGTCTATATAGACCATTGGCTTCTTCCCCCCTATAAGAGAGGTAAGCCAAGTTCAAAGGCACACATGCACCCACACCCATCCACCACCCTTGTCTCCCTCTTATTGTGTGCTCCTTGTGCCTGTCTCCTGATTGGTTCAGAAGCAATGCAGCAAGACACAGCACATCCATTGTAGGGCTGCTTCACTTACACAGTGACACCCCCCCCCCCCCCTTCCTGTTACAATCATGCATAAACTAGATAAGATCACTTGTGTATGCATCAAAATATCTTCCATGCACATAAATCCTCTACTCACACATATCCCCTGCCATCTCCTTTCCTATCTCAACAGATATTTCCTCAACTGCAAAATAGATGCCAAGAAACAAATATGTATATCTTGGGGCTGCCAAATTTCTTGTATCAGCTACCTAGAAGTAATTTATTGGTTAAAATAATTTGACATATTAGTCCTGGAGTAGTGTGCTGGTAAAATTGGCCTTTTTGAAGCTATGTTATTTTTGTGCTATGTTTGGCCGTTGCATAACGGACGTATTCATTGGGGGGACGGAGAGGGGGGGTCGCCGATTAATGAAGCGGCCTTGCTGTGGATGTACTGTGTCTTGCGACACTGCTTCTGACCCAGGGCAGTGGACAGGGTGCAGGGATGACCCGTCATTCAGGAGGTGCTAAGATAAGAGGGAGGGTGGAGGGGTGTGGAGTGTATTCAGGGATGGAATGGGTGGGAATGATTTTATGCCTTTTTCTTTTTGACTACCCCCCTTGTAAGGGGGAAAAAGCCTTGGTATATGTATGTATGTATGTTTGGCCATATTCTGAGCAAGACCATCTTCTCCAGTAATTTGGAGATGGTGGAGGAAAGAAGAGAGATATGTTTGTAAGATGTTGGTTGTTGTGGTGATGCATTTGATCTCAAAAATAGGTTTATGTGTACTCCATTTCAAGGGTGGGTATTTTGGTAGTACATACATATATACATACACCAATGGCTTTTCCCCCATACAAGGGAAGTAGCCAAAAACAAAGGCATAAAATCCACTCCCACCCATTCCATCCCCACGTACTCCACTTCCATTCACCCCCCTCCCTCCCTCTTACCTTGGCTCCTCTTGGATAACAGGTCATCCCTGCAAATTGCCCACTCCCCTGGGTCAGGAGCAATGTAGTAAGACACAGCACATCCACAGCAAGGCCGCTTCATTTAATCAGTGACCTACTTTCTGTAGCCCCAAGGGGGGGGGACATTCCTAAAATTGTCATCACTCATTATATAGTGTTTGGGTCCAAGTATCTCAGATAGTAGTTAGATATTTTGTCAGAGTCCAGTACACATGAGTTCTTTAGGCTTTTGATAGACCTCTGTATCCTCTAGAAAATTAGGAATTGACTTCAGTGCCATGATTACTAGTCATGTTCTCCGTTCTCATTTTGGAGAGTTGTTTATGTATTGTATTTTTGTTTGAGCAATTGTATTCTCATAAGTGATAATTCTATTTGGCAGGTGAAGATGACACCACTCTCAAGAAATATGAAGAAGCTGTTTTAAAAATTTTGTGCCTTCCCTCAAATGTGCACATGTGAAGCATTCCCAGTTGGGATAAGAGTCTTAGCAAATGAATAGGAATATAAAATGCCATGTATGTATATTGTACTTTTAAGATTAAGATGGCATATTTAAAGATGGTGAAAGAATATTACAATTGTAAATATAGTAATTGTGTTTTTAATAAATGTTGTTAATACTTGAGTATTATATTCACTAGAAAATAGGTATTGAAAGAAACATGAGTAATGGTTGGAGAATATAACAAAAGGGAGGATAGTGGAGTTTAACAGATATAGGAATGCAAACTGTAATGAGACTGGGACAGAAGGTACCTCAGTATTTTAACAAGAACAAGAAACTCTAAGAGGCAGATGAATGAAGTGGAAAAGCCAGAGGCAAAAAAAAAAAAAAAAAGTAGAATTAATGCTAAGAATGAAAAAATTTTAGCAAAGAAAGTTATAGTGCAATGAATACTTCCAAAAGACTGGTAAACAAATAAAGTTTTACATACACATACCAAGGCTTTTTCCCCCTTACAAGGGAGGTAGCCAAAAAGGAAAAGGCATAAAATCATTCCCACCCATTCCATCCCCGAATACAGTCCACACCCCTCCACCCTCCCTCTCATCTTAGCACCTCCCAGATGACGGGTCATCCCTGCACCTTGTCCACTGCCCTGGGTCAGAAGCAGTGTCGCAAGACACAGCACATCCACAGCAAGGCCGCTTCATTAAATCGGCGACCCCCCCTCTCCATCCCCCCATGCATGAAAGGAGAAGACAGGGAGAAATCCCTTCAGGCTGCATCAAATTTTGCTCACACATACTACCTCTCCCCCCACCCATTCCACCTCATGCATCACATCATCCATATACATTCTCCATTCACCCCTGTCTTCTGTCCTCTCCCATCCTTCCTCAACAGACATTCCCCTCTTCCCCAAAGCCCCCTTCACCCCATCCATCCACCTCATCCTAGGATGTCCCCTCATGTTCACTCCCTCTACATCTGCCTTCCATACCTCTTTTACTAGTCTTCACTCATTCTTTCCATGTGTCCAAACCATCCTAATATTCTTTCATCAACCCTATCTCCCAACTCCCTTTCCACCCCTGTCCTCCTCACCTCCTCATTTCTCACTCTAGCCTAGTAACCCCTGTCATACTTCTCAGACACCTCATCTCAAATACATTCAAACTCCTCTCTTATGTTCCATGTTTCTGCCCCATACAGTGCTGTTAGCACAATCACTCCTTCATACAGTCTCCTCTTAGCATCCATTCCCAAATGTCTATTCCTCATTACATTTTTTGATCCACCAAGGCATTTACTCGCTTCTCAATCTAACATTCTACCTCCACCTCCACTCTGCCTTTTCCTGCCACATTTGCACCCAAGTATCTAAAACTATCCACTTCCTCCAGTCGCTCTCCCTTAATGCTCACTTCCAGTCTGCTGCCACTTTCACCCCTTGAACATCTCATCACCTTTTATCCACATTTATCTTCAGCTTTCTTCTATCACACACTCCCAAACTCTGTCACCAACTTCCTCAATCCCTCCTCCGATCCTGCCACTAGCGCAGTGTCGTCCGCAAACAACAGCTGGCTCACCTCCCACTTTTCTCCATTTTCTTTAACCATCTCCAATCCCTGACCCACCACCCTTGCATTTACCTCTCGCACTACCCCATCCATGTAAAAGTTGAACAGCCAGGGCGACATAACGCATCCCTGACGAAGTCCCACCTTTACCTCAAACCACTCCCTCTCTCCATTTCTAATCCTGACACAAGCTCTACTCTCATAAAAACTCTTGACAGCTAGAAGCTTTCCTCCTATCCCGAATATCCGCAAAACCTCCCACAGTGCCTTTCTGTCTACCCTGTCTTGAGCCTTTCCCAGGTCCATATAAGCCCAAAAAACATCCTTCCCCTCTCCTATAGCTTTCTCACATATCTGTCGTACAACAAAAATCTGATCTACACAACCTCTACCCGTCCTAAATCCACACTGTTCCTCACCAATTACTCCCTCTGTTCCAGTCTGGGGTATTGGCTGCATGTTATTGTGGCAAAGTCATGCAGTTGATACTTTAGGGTCTATATGGGGTGCCCCTATGGACCAGAACCACACATCATTTTGTCTGTGATAGAGGAAAACTCTGTTCATAGAGAAATGACACTTTTATACAATGACTGTCCCTCCGTTATGCTGTCCCCCAACCCCTTGTTGCTGTCCTGTACAATTTCTCTGAATATTCATTTCTTTTTTTTGCCTACTTACCCTGTGGTGGGGGAAAAGAATACTGCCACCAAGTATTTCCACTTGGATCATAAGAGGCGAGAAAAAAGGGACGGGGATTGGGACCAGGCATCCTTCTCCCTGTAGCCCCACAAGGGACATTCCTAAAAAAAGCAAAGGCATAAGAGGGTCTAGGAGTTTTCCGACCAGCACCCTAAGGTTTGGGTCTTTTAATGTGCGTGGATGTGATACAGATGAGAGTAAAAGGAAAGAGATAGGTAGTATGTTTGTGAGAAGAAAGATGGCTTTGAGTGAAACTAAGTTGAGTGTAAGTGGGAGGTTATCAGGAGTGAAGAGAAGGCAAGGGAGGGAAGGGGTGGCTATACTAGTAAGTGAAGAGATAGGTAAATGTGTAGTGGAGTGGAAGGAGGTTTCCTCAAGGATAATGTGGATGAAGGTGAAACTGGGAAAGGAGATGTGGGTTTTTGTAAGTGCATATGGGCATGGCAGTGAGAAGAGTGTAGAAGAAAGGGAGGCCTTTTGGATAGATTTAAATGAGTGCATAGAGGGATTAGGGAGAAAAGTCAATGTAATAGTACTGGGAGACCTTAATGCTAGGGTAGGAAATGATCCAATTGAGTGGTTGGGAAATGTGGAGTTCCAGGAAAGAATCGTAGTGGAGAGTTGATGGTGGAGATGTGTCTAGAAAGAGAGTTGATGATAGCAAATACAGTGTTTCGGAAGAAAGTCAAGCATAAGTACAAATGGGAGAGAGTGGTGGATGGAAGGGTGGAAGATAGTGTTAATGGATTGTGTAGTGGTAGATAGGAGTATGATAGGAAGAGTTAAGGATGTACATGTGCTAAGGGGAGAGGGTGGGGTAACATCAGATCATTTTTTGGTGGAAGGTAAGTTGAGAGTGGAGGATAGATGGAGAAAGAGGAAAAGGACAAAAGGTAGGGAGGTGCTTAGAGTGAACTCTAAAGGAAAAGGAAAAGGAGGAGTACAAGAAGAAGCTGAAGGATAGAGTAGAGGTAGGTGTGGAGGAGGAATGGGGATGGTTCAAGGAGGGAGTCACAAAGTGTGCAAAGATGGTGTGTGGAACAAGAAGGACAGGATGAAATAGAAGGAAGGGTAGTGAATGGTGGGATGAGGAAACAAAGAAGGTTGTAGAAGAGAAGAAGCAGGCATTCACAGATTGGTTACAAAATAGGACGAGGGAGTCATATGAGAGGTACAAAAAAAAGAAAAAGGTAAAGGAGGCAAAGAGGAGAGCAGATGTGAAATGGGGTAAGTGTATGACAGAAAATTTTGAGATGTTTTGGAAAGAAATTAAGATAGAAAGAGGAGGCGAATCAAGTAGAGAAGAAAAGGTAAAAGGTGCAGATGGAGAGATGATAATGGAAGAGAAGGCAGTAAGGGGAAAATGGGCAGAATATTTTAGGGTGTTACTAAATGTGAAGGAGGATAGAGAGGGAAAGATAGCTGTAGTGGTAAATGCTAAGAAAATGACCATGATAAGTGAGGAAAATGGAGGAGAAATAAGGAAGGATGAAGTGAAGGCAGTTGTTAAGATGATGAAAGCAGGTAAGGCACCTGGTCTGGATGGATGCCATGCAGAGTGTCTAAAAAAAGGAGGTACAGTGATGGTGGACTGGCTGGTGAAGTTATTTAATGTTTGCTATAGAGAGGGTAGAGTGCCAGAGGACTGGAGGAGTGCCTGTATAGTTCCACTTTACAAGGGAAAAGGGGACAAGTGTGAATGTAGTAGTTTCAGAGGGATTAGCTTGTTAAGTGTAGTTGGGAAGGCTTATGGGAGGATCTTGATTGAGAGGATTAAGAGAGGAACAGAGGAATAAAGTTTTGGAAGTTATAAAAAAAAAGTGACTGAAAAGTAAAGACACGGGAACTTTTAAAGGAAATTGATGGCAAAAATTAAATGAGAACAATGTAAAAAGTGAACATCATCTGCATTCATGCATGAACTGTTCCAGACCACATGCAAGGTTGAGGCCAGCCCTGCAATTGGCAAAAAAAAAAAAAAAGATAGAAAAGGAAGTTTTTCTGGAAGTACTCAACTAATTTTAGATACTTGGGTGCAAAGGTGGAGTGAAAGTGGAGGTAGAATGTAGATTGAGAGAAGCGAGTAAATGCCTTGGTGGATTAAAGAGTGTAATGAGGAATAGACATTTGGGAATGGATGCTAAGAGGAGACTGTATGAAGGAGTGATTGTGCCAACAGCACTGTATGGGGCAGAAACATGGAACATAAGAGAGGAGGAGTTTGAATGTGTTTGAGATGAGGTGTCTGAGAAGTATGATGGGGGTTACTAGGCTAGATAGTGTGAGAAATGAGGAGGTGAGGAGGAGAACAGGGGTGGAAAAGGAGCTGGGAGATAGGGTTGATGAAAGAATATTAGGATAGTTTGGACACATGGAAAGAATAAGTGAAGAAAGACTAGTAAAAGAGGTGTGGAGGGAGTGAACATGAGGGGACGTCCTAGGATGAGGTGGATGGATGGGGTGAAGGGGGCTTTGGGGAAGAGGGGAATGTCTGTTGAGGAAGGATGGGAGAGGACAGAAGACAGGGGTGAATGGAGAATGGTTGTATATGGATGATGTGATTGCATGAGGTGGAATGGGCGGGTGGATGGGGGGTGAGGTAGTATGTGTGAGCAAAATTTGATGCAGCCCGAAGGGATTTCTCCCCGTCCTCTCATTTTATGCAATAGGGGGATGGAGAGGGGGGGGTCGCCGATTTAATGAAGCGGCCTTGCTGTGGATGTGCTGTGTCTTGCGACACTGCTTCTGACCCAGGGTAGTGGACAAGGTGCAGGGATGACCCGTCATTCAGGAGGTGCTAAGAGGGAGGGTGGAGGGGTGTGGAGTGTATTCGGGGATGGAATGGGTGGGAATGATTTTATGCCTATTTCTTTTTGGCTATCCCCCTTGTAAGGGGGAAAAAGCCTTGGTATATGTATGTAAATACTCAACTAGAGTGGGAGGACATGGTTTTAAGATGACAGGATGACCTTATAGAATAGGATACACTACAATAAAACTAAAAGTATCCTATACTAATGTAGAAGGTTACTATCAATCTTGTTGGAGATAAATGACTACTCGGTAAATGAATCTGATATTTTGTGCTTGGTAGAGAGCAAGCTCCCAAAAAATTATCATCTATAGCTGGGAATAATAGGTATGCAATCTGCAGAAAGAAAAAGAGAGAGAAAATAAAATGGATGATGAACATTGTGAAATATGTTAAGAAATATCAGGTAGTTCATATCTTTAAATATATATGAGAGGATCAGCAAATCCATTGGCCCTGGTCTCTATTGTACAAAACCTGCATCCTCCAGGAAATTAGCCCATGAGCAGGATTGTAAGTTACAAAATGAGGTATTGTGTTGTCAGGAAATTGTGAATGTAGGGCAGAGTAATATGAAGTTTTCTGTGTTGGGGAACCTCAGCAATCTGAGATGACTACAGCAGCGGGTTTGGTACGATTGGTCTAACGACGATTGGTCCAAAGCCAATTGGTCTAATAGACCAATTCGTCTAAAACCGATTCGTCCAATATACTATTTGGTCTAATGACGATTAGTCTAAAATTGATGTAAAGACAATGATAGAAATACAAGAATTTAAATCAGAGACTTATTTAAGACACATAAAAATATACTTTAAAGACAATGATAGAGACTTTTATTTAGGACACACATAAAAATATACTTTAAATTTTTTTAGTTTGTGCCAGCGCTCGTAGAAACTCTAACCTATCGTAATTGTCCTTCTCGCTAAAAACAGACAAGATTCTCTCTTCACGTTCAATATCTTTTCTCTTGAGTTTAGCGTTAGATTCTCCTCTAATAATGCATTCAATCTGTTCTTCCACATTTTTTGTTCCTTTTGTAGTTCGGTAATTAGCTAATATTCCAACATGTGCAGAGCCTACTAGTATCTCCAGCTGTCGATGCCATGCTTCCACTTTGTTCTGTGTCCTTGGAACACCAAGTTCCATCCTGTCATGTACGGACCACAATGAAAGGGGAAAAAGAGGAGGAGACCGCATTTCCTGACCTCGCAATACTCTACGAATTTTGCCCCTAACATAATTTTCGTCGAAGTAATTAACAACCTGAATGCCCTCCTCTGGAATTGTGTCCTGGAGTTCCAGCCATGCAGTCTCGATATCACTAGCAGGTAAGAAGGCTAGTGCTGCCATCTGCCGGATTTTCAACGAAAAGTTTTCATCAGTGCCATACAAGGTTTTTAAACCAGATGAAATTATTTTTCTATAGATGCTCTGTCCTAAATGGAAAAAACAACCCTTGTTAGTTGTTCCAGGCATTTCGGATTTAACTGCATTTATAACACTAATTTCGAAGTCAGTGATTATCATCTGAGGAGAAAGGTAAATTTCGTTTTCCGCAGCATAATCTTGTAGATCACGGAATAACTGAATATAACATTCCGCGTTTTTTCGTGACATAAGTACATACACTAATGGCAACACTCGACTTCTGTCATGTGGTCCAATGGGAGCATGAATTGTATACATTTGCTTGAAAACCGTAGGAACGGTTTTAAATGTCCCGTCCATTATCCAAAATTGAGCATTTTCAAGTTTTTTTTATATTAAAACAAGTAGTAAATATCAGTATTTTGTCGTCTCCAACACTTGATTCTTTTATTAGAAATGGCTCACCAGACAGTGTTTGTTGGTACTCAATTGGAATCGATATTTCATCCAAATCAGTTGGCTCTACTGGTCCCTCTTTACGCATTCTGCTTACTATTTTCTTGAGAGCCCCTTTCTTCCCAATATACGGTACAATAGAAGAATCAACTGAACTACACACGTCTTGAATTATTTGGCATGGTTTGTCACTGGTTTCAATAGCTCTGTTTTATTTTATTACGGCACTTCACTACATCGATTCGACTGGCTTCCGCAGATCCACAAGTATGATCACTTTGTTTTGTTACAATGTGACAATTATCTTCACAGTGAGTTACGGCAGATCCTTTACATGATCTTGTTTCGCATCGCCAGTAAAATGTTTCTTTACCACTTGTCTTTTGAACCCTTTTTGAGCGCAATGTAAACAGATAACCATCTGCAGCAAGCTTTTCCTTTCCTCTTTCGGATAGCACAATTTCACACACAGGAAACTCCATGCTAAGGGCTTAGGAGAATACTCCAAAATGCAAATACTCTAAAACAAAGTAAGAAAGAACTTCGACACAAACTATCTCTTAGTTAAATCGGTAGTTAGAATAAATAAATTTTGCACAAACTATCCTTTAGGACCTCAGCTCCAGTCCGCTCGTGACCTCAGCTCCAGTCCGCTCGTGACCTCAGCTCCAGTCCGCTCGTGACCTCAGCTCCAGTCCGCTCGTGACCTCAGCTCCAGTCCGCTCGTGACCTCAGCTCCAGTCCGCTCGTGACCTCAGCTCAGTCCGCTCGTGACCTCAGCTAGAGACCTCGTTTTTCTGCACAGACACCAGCTAGTGAATACCTGTGAATTTTATATCTCCGAATAGTGTTAAGTGATTGTGTTGTGTTTTTGTAATTGTATACGTATAGCGCTATACAGTTACAGATATAAGATAAAGTGCAGGGTTCTATTTAATTTCAAAACAGTTTTCTGTTACCGTATTCCAAAGGTAGGAGAAATAGTATAAGGTAAGCAGAGTAAGCTTCGCGTATTTAGTTTATTAGAGACCGCTTTGATTTTTTGTTGCTGTTGATTTGTATTTTCTCTTTGCCGTTTTTATTGCTAAAGGGGGAGCGAAATGGCTTGTGAAGGTTGCGTGAACCTAGAGGTCCGTCTCAGGATGTGTGAGGAGGAAATTCGGCTTCTCAGGAGTGCGCTCCGTGAGAAGAGTGAACCCTCCCCACAACCCAAAGAGCGTTCCACTTCTTCACCTACTGTCACTGCCATGAGCGAGTGGCGCTCCGTGGGGTCCCGTTTGTCGAGCCCGCGTTCGGTAGACGTGTGCCCTGTGGAGCAACCGCTGGCTCTAGTCAATCGTTTTGCTCTACTGGAGGATGAAGTGGCTGAAAACCAGGAGTTCTTGGTGGTGGGGGACTCCATGGTTCGAGGCTATGACGACATCCTGCAGCGAAAGACTAAGCGACGTTGCAAGCTTGTATGTCAACCGGGCCGTGGGATCGTTGATTGTACCCGGTCCATCAGGGAGCAAGGACGGAAGAACACGGTTACGATTGTACATACGGGTAGTAACGATGTAGGTAGGGTGAGATCAGAGGAGCTTGTTCGGAATTACAAGGTCCTCCTTCAGGAGATGAAGGAACGTGGGAGCCGTCACGTAGTCTGTGGGATCCTCCCGAGGATCTACGCAGGTTCGTGTTGGAACAGTAGAGCCATAGGGATTAATGATAGGATATCGCAGTTGTGCACACAATTGGGATACCACTTTCTTGATCCTTGGTATCTCTTTTCTAGGCGCCATGACCTTTACGCTTCTGATGGGATCCACCTTACCCGCAGAGGCAAAGATGTTCTTACAAACCTCATTGTGGGAGTTTGTAATGAACCAGCTCCTTTTTTAGGGTAGAAGGCCAAGGGGAAGGGGAAATAGAATGTACTTGGGAAAACAGTGTAGAGTATAGCATTAATGTAGAACAATGTACCAGTATAGGACAAAATATAATTTTAGGATATAATGTCGCTAGAGGACGAAATGTCACATTAGGATATAATGTCATAGGACAAAATGTCGAAATGGGATATAATGACAGTGGAGGGCAAAAGATCACGATGGGAAGTAATGATAAAGGAGAACAAAATATCACGATAGGATGTAATGATAATGGAGGAGAAAATATCACGGTAGGATATAATGTCATTGAAGGCCAAAATGTAATTTTAGGAAGGGATACCGGACAGAATGTCAATGAAGGCCAAAATATCATGATAGGATGTAATATCGCTAGAGGACGAAATGACACATTAGGATGTAATGTCTTAGGACAAAATGTCACAATGGGATGTAATGACAGTGGAGGACAAAAGATCACGATGGGAAATAATGATAGTGGAGAACAAAATATCACGATAGCATGTAATGATAATGGAGGAGAAAATATCACGGTAGGATATAATGTCAGTGAAGAACAAAATATAATTTTAGGAAGAGATACCGGACAGAATGTCAATGAAGGCCAAAATATCAAGATAGGATGTAATGACAGTGGAAGACAAAAGATCACGATGGGATGTAATTATAGTGGAGGAAAAAATATCACGGTAGGATATAATGTCACTGGAGGACAAAATATAATTTTAGAAAGGGATGCCGGACATAATGTCACTGAACGACGAGAGGCCGGCGTGAATCACGGTGACGTAGGGGGACAAAATGTACAAAATAGATCGGATGACCGTAATCGACCAGATGTCCGTGATGGGGGAAATGTTAATTTTGATAGGAGAAATGTTAATGAGGCATTGAATGTCAATGAAGGACCAAATAATAATAATATAGAGCAAGGCATAAATAAAAAACAAAATGATAATATAAGACATGATATTGAAACTCAAAATGTGTCAAAAAGAAATAATCAGGAGTTTCTTAAAACTATGTACTTTAATGCTCGTAGTATTAGGAACAAATTTCAAGAAATACAGGCGTATGTCAAAAGCGAAAATCTCGATATGATAGGAATAACTGAGACATGGTTGAATGGTACAGAGTTCGAAGCTGAATTTAATATTGCGGGATTTAAACACTTTCATCAGGATAGAAACCACAAGAAAGGTGGGGGTGTTCTATTGTACGTTAAAAACAATGTTCATGCTTGTGTTTTAGAGAAAGTGAAACAGGATGCATATGACAGTTTGTGGGTTGAGTTAACCCAAACAAATGGACAAAAAATGAATATAGGTGTAATATATAGGCCAAAGACATTATCATTAGCAGACGACAAACTGTTATTTCAAGAACTGTCTAGTTTCTGCAACCGGGATTTATTGATAATGGGTGATTTCAATTTTACTGACATTGATTGGATGACCCTTGAACATGGCCATATAGGTAGTCGCTTGATTGATTTTCTTGGTGACAATTACTTAATTCAGCATGTAAAAGAGCCCACAAGATATGGAAACTTACTCGATTTATTGATCACTAGCCGCGAAAGCATGGCAACTGATGTAGAAGTCGGTGAATCTGTTGCAAATAGCGATCACAACTTAGTCAGATTCAAACTCCTAAACAATTTTAGAATAGATACTTGTGCTTCTAAAATACCCGATTTCAGTAAAGCTCAGTTCATAGAACTACGTCAGGAGCTTCAGCTTACAGATTGGGAGGAAAAATTAAACGAAAGGCCTGTAGATCAGATGTGGGAAATATTTCAAAATACGCTCACTAAGATGATTCAAACTTACATTCCTTTTAAGGACAGACGTCCCCCAAATCAGGCTCGCCCAAAGTGGCTCGACAAAGAAACTGAAAAAAGTATTGCTAAAAAGAGACAGGCTTATAAGAAATATAAGTGCTCGGGTGCATCAAATGACTATGAAAGTTATGTATCAATACAGAGAGATTTAAAAAAGACAATAAGAAAAAGAAAACGACAATACGAAATGAACATCGCTGAGAAATCCAAAGAGAATCCCAAAGAATTCTATAGTTACATTAGAGATAAAAAGGTTGTTAGGAATCACATTGGTCCACTATTATCTGCTGACGGTCAACTTGAATATTCAAATGAAGGAATGTGTAATCTCTTAAACAATTATTTTAGCTCGGTATTCGTAAACGAAACACCTCAAAGTGAATTCCAAACTGAAACCTGTGAAAAGTCTGGGGTAAACTTACTCACTACGGTAAATATAACAAAAGAAACAATTAAAAGGTGTATAGACAAACTCAAAGTTAATAAAACACCAGGGCCTGACGGTTGGCATCCAAGAATCTTAAAGGAAATGAAAAATGAGATTGTTGTTCCATTAGAAATTATTTTCAAGAAATCCATCATATCCGGAGATGTCCCAAGAGAATGGAAGCTAGCTAACGTTACTCCCATATTCAAAAAAGGTGACAAAAAGAAACCAAATAACTATAGGCCTATTAGTTTGACTTCGATCGTAGGAAAAATAATGGAAACTATCATCAGAGATGCTATCGAATATCATTTAGAAAGTAACCGTTTGATAAATGATAGCCAACATGGTTTCAGACGGAAACGTTCTTGCGTGACTAACTTACTCGAATTCTACAACACAGTTGTCTCGAATTATGACAAAAGAAACAATATAGATTTAATATATCTAGACTTTGCAAAAGCTTTTGATACCGTCCCACACGAAAGACTACTTACTAAATTAGCTTTGCATGGAATAAGTGGTAGCCTATTAGGTTGGACTAGTAATTGGTTGAAAGGTCGAAAACAGAGAGTTGTTTTAAATGGAAAAACTTCTGGATGGAAAAGTGTTGCAAGTGGAGTTCCTCAGGGTTCCGTTCTTGGGCCACTTCTATTCATAGTATATATAAATGATATAGACCATGGACTAAAATCTACTGTTTCCAAATTTGCTGATGATACAAAACTGTGCGGAGTGGCAAATGATCACTCAAACCAATTAGATATTCAAGAAGATTTAGATCAATTACAGCAATGGTCTGAAAAGTGGCTAATGAAATTTAACACAAGTAAATGCAAGGTAATGCACATAGGTAAAAATAACAGTAAGTACGATTACAAGTTATTTGGAAATTCGTTAACAAAAGTGGATAGTGAAAAAGATCTCGGCGTAATTATCAGTAACGACCTCAAATCATCCAAGCAGTGTATTTCAGCCTCTGAGAAAGCAAATAAGATTCTGGGATTGATTGCGCGATCTTTTGATTTCAAAAGTCCATCACTCATTAACAAGCTATATAAATCGTTAGTTCGTCCACATTTGGAATATGCTGTTTCCGTATGGTCACCGAATCTCATTAAAGACATTGACAGACTGGAAAAAGTACAACGGCGAGCCACAAAACTGATTCCAAATATCAAAAATAAATCATACGAAAATCGACTTAAGCACATGAATCTGTTTTCCCTAAAAAAGCGTAGACTCAGAGGTGACTTGATACAGGTCTTTAAGATTTTAAAGGGAATTGACAACATCAAAAGTGACCAAATTTTCACATTGAATGAGAATCAGACAAGAAACAATGGTCTCAAACTGTCCGGAAATAGATTCAATTTGGAAGTAGGTAGAAACAACTTTGCCAACCGTGTAGTTAATGAATGGAATAAACTTCCTGCACAGGTAGTGCAATGTAGTTCAGTTCGAAGCTTTAAGAATCATTTAGATAAATACCTAAGTAAGATGCTGTAATTATTATAATTTATGTTATATTATTTGTTTTTGTTTTGTTATAATTTGTCTGTCTGATTTTCATTTATCATTAGTTATATGTCAATTTATTATCATTTACTATTTACCTGTTTGTTTGTTATTCAACTATACCAATGCATTTATTTATGTATTTTAATTGTTATTTACATTGTTATAGTTTTAATTTATTATTAATATGATTTTTTTTTTTTTTTTTTTTTTTTTTTTTTTTTTTTTTTTCATCCGACCTAGATATGGATCAAAAGGTCTCCTGTCGGCATGCTTTGCCTTTGTAATCCTTTGAAGCTGTAGTTAGCTATGGTAATTAGACGAATCGTATATTTGGTTTTAGACCAATTCGCTTTGGACCAGTCTTAGTTAAATCGGTAGTTAGAATAAAGAAATTTTGCACAAACTATCCTTTAGGTGAAGCGGTTGGTTTTAGACTAATCGTGTTGTTGGACCAATCGTACTATTGGACGAGATGGTTTTAGACCAAATGGAATTAGACCAATCGTCCGGGACCGACAGCAGCATCTAGATGAAAAAGGTCTATTGCTGGCTAGATAAATGTCAGTTTGCTCAATCATGGGTTTAATAATTAGGACATAATCTGTCATGAGAAGGGATAGCTAAAGAACCCAAGATCAATGCTGTCTTAAAGATGCCTACACCGACAGATATGTCTAGCTTGAAAGCATCCTTGGGGTTACTATAGTTTTACGTCACTTGCTAACTCAATTTTCTATTATTTTTTAACAAGTGTACCACCTGACAAAGAAGAAACTTCCTTAGAAATGGAGAGAATCCTCGTGAAAGGATTTTGAATGTCACAAGGAATTGCTGTCATCATATGACATCTTGGTTCATTATAATCCAAAAATGTCCATTGACATACCATGCGATAACTCAAATGTTGGAATTGGTGCCATCTTATTTCACCATCTTCCAGGTGGAAGCAGACTTCCAATTTGCAACCTGTCCATGATTCTTACTAAAATATAAGGAAATTAGAGCCAGAATCAGAAGAAAGCACTGGCCTGATGAAATTTTGTAGGTTGTGGTACTCTATATTTAGAATTGGTGGTGAAAGAAACTTGAGCAGAGTTCTTGGCTTTAATTCTGCAAGTTCGGATATAATTACAAAATACACAGCAAGACCCTAGGAAGGCTCGGAGGATTACCAAACACATATTATTTACATATGTACAGTTGCCATATCATAGTAAAGATTAACAAGGTTTCATTGCGTTGATTGAGATGTCAGCCAATAATGTGCAGGTGTTGACCCAAGATGCAGCTGGGCCCTTTGTCTAGTAGAGCTCTTGACCTGAGACACCAACAATCTATTGTTGTCAAGAAGGGGTTGGTGAGCTTAGTTACCAAACAATGAAAGTCCCTAGGGAAACGCTAGTCTCATCGTTGAAATCACATCTTGTAGCATATTGTGCATGCACGCTAGTCATCAAAGTGTTGCATACATTGAATATAACAATTTTACCAATGTAATGAGGAATAGACATTTTGGAATGGATGCTAAGAGGAGACTATATGAAGGAGTGATTGTGCCAACAGTACTGTATGGGGCAGAAACATGGAACATAAGAGAGAAAGAGTTTGAATGTGTTTGAGATGAGGTGTCTGAGAAGTATGATGTGGGTTACTAGGCTAGATAGAGTGAGAAATGAGAACAGGGGTGGAAAGGGAGTTGGGAGATAGGGTTGATGAAAGAGTATTAGGATGGTTTGGACACATGGAAAGAATGAGTGAAGAAAGACTAGTAAAAGAGGTGTGGAAGGCAGATGTGGAGGGAGTGAACATGAGGGGACGTCCTAGGATGAGGTGGATGGATGGGGTGAAGGGGGCTTTGGGGAAGAGGGGAATGTCTGTTGAGGAAGGATGGGAGAGGACAGAAGACAGGGGTGAATGGAGAATGGTTGTATATGGATGATGTGATGCATGAGGTGGAATGGGCGGGGGGATAGGGGGTGAGGTAATATGTGTGAGCAAATTTTGACACAGCCCGAAGGGATTTCTCCCCCATCTTCTCCTTTATGCATGGGGGGACGGAGAGGGGGGGTTGCCAATTTAATGAAGCGGCCTTGCTGTGGATGTGCTGTGTCTTGCGACACTCCTTCTGACCCAGGGTAGTGGACAAGGTGCAGGGATGACCCGTCATCCAGGAGGTGCTAAGATGAGAGGGGGGGTGGAGGGGTGTGGAGTGTATTCAGGGATGGAATGGGTGGGAATGATTTTATGCCTTTTCCTTTTTGGCTACCTCCCTTGTAAGGGGGAAAAAGCCTTGCTATATGTATGTATGTACCAATATGTCTATGGACGAAGATTTATTTTGGTTACAGATCACAGGCCATAAATTGCTATGTTTGGACCAGGAAAAACAAGCCTGGTATTGGCTGCCACCAGACTGGTACAATGGAGTCTCTAAGGTTGGTAGAATAATTGTAATTACTTAATTCAGCTAAAACATCAACAAATACTTTTCTGTATTTAAAGAGTATGCTTCCAAGAGGTGTTTGTTTATGTTTTAATAAGGAAGGCATTTTTTAAGATGGCCACCACCCTAACGGCCCCGTCATACCACGCGTCAAATCTTGGGGAGTTCACCCCGGCGGTGTCCGCAACACACTCAAATTGAGGCGCGCGAGGCACTTGGCGCGCGCCACTTTCTTCTGAACAGCGGTAGGTTGGTGAGGCGCGACAGAAGACCCACCAAACCGACTCACTCTTGTCACAGAAGTCTTCGTTTCAATGGCATCGTGAAGACGTTATTCAATTAATAGAACTGTACGAGGATAACGTGTGCCTGTAGCAAGTGAAACATCACCTGTACTAAGCTGTGACAGCTATAGGCCACGTCACACTACGTGTCTTTTGAATCAAGGTGGCCTGGCGCGGGAGTGAAAGGCGCGCTCCTTTTAACCGCCCTGTGTTCAAACGGTGACTCATTGCCGTGAGTGAGTGACGCGCGCTACTCAGTTCATCAAAGCGGTCACAGCTTTGTACAGGTGACGATTCACTTCCCACAGGAACATGTTGAGGCCCCGTCACACTGCGCGTCAAATCGTGGAGAATTCACCTCCAGCGTTCCCCGCACCACACTCAAATTGAGGCGCGCGGGATACTAGTTTCACGCCACTGTCCTCCCAGCAGTGGTGGATTGGTGAGGCGCGACAGAAGACCCACCAAACCACCTCACTGATCATGTCGCAGAAGTCGCAGCTCCACTGGCGTCATGTGGACGTTATTCAACGGATAGAACAGTACAAGTATAACGTGTTCCTGTGGCAAGTGAAACATCACCTGTGCAAAGACAGAAATGACAGGGATGAACTGAGTAGCGCGCGTCATTCACCCACGGCAACGAGTCACCGTTAGAAGACGGGACGGGTAAAAGACGCGCACCTTTCACCTCCGCGCCAAACCACCCTGACTCAAAAGACGCGTTATGTCACGTGGCTTTAAGTCATTTTTGTAGAGTTCTATTAGTTGAATAACGTCTTCATGACGCCAGTGGAGCTGAAACTTCTGTGACAAGAGGAGTGAGGCGGTTTGGTGGGTCTTCTGACGCGCCTCACCATCCTTTTTAGTTAGTTAAGTTTATTCAACAAAATAAAATACAATTCATACATACATATATACAAATTTTTTTTACAAAATTGCTTGTTGAAAAGGGAGAGCGTGAAGCAAAGCTTGTGGGGAATTGCTCTCCCTAGGAAATAATTATTTTTATTTAGTTTATTTATTTTTGTTACATGTTAGTATGATACATATATATACACACACACACACACACACACACATATATATATATATATATATATACATACATACACACATACATATACATATATACATCTATATATATTTTTTGCAATGAGATGCGACGCGACGCCCGTCTCCGACCTCACGTAGGAATCGGGGTCACGTGCGAGCAACGCATCTTGTGGGGGTCAGGTGAGAGGTGAGATGTCAGGTCGATTGTTGACGGGACGATAATTGCTTACTGCGCGGATCCGGGTCACCGTCACCTGCAGGAACAAAAAAAAAAAAAAAAGAGAGAGCGGCAGACTTGGGCGGTACATGACAGTTTCTCCATGAATACAATCATGAAATGGACCTGAAATGTTCAATATACTAATACTTATAGATTAATGACTTTTAAATATCGTTTGAATGTTGATAAACATTTTGTCTTAGGTAATTCCTTTTCAAGTTTATTCCATGTGTTAACACCTATAATAGATAAGCATTGGCCTTTTTTGGTTGTTCTGTATTGAGTTTTAAAGAAGTCGTTTGTATGTCTAGTCGCATAGCGAGTGTCGTAAGTTGAGTAAAATTTCAATATATTTTGATTCAATTGTTTATTGTAGATTTGGTGCATAACGATGGCAGTTTTGTACTTTATTAAGTCCATGAATTTCAGTAGATTTAGTTTTTTAAATAAATTATTTGTATGTTCTAAACGACCTACATTGCAGATTATACGCAGTGCCTTTTTGTGAGGTAATTATGCGTTGAAGATTAGTTTGATAAGTATTACCCCAAATTTCTGAACAGTAGTTTAGGTATGGTAGTAGTAGAGGATATTTATCATTTTATGCATTATTCCTAAAGTTTTAGACATCTCATTGATCACGTGATTTATATGATGTTTCCAATTAAGTTGATCGTCTAAATACACGCCTAGGAATTTACTGACGGACGCTTTTTCAATAATTTCGTTGTTTATTTTGATCGGCTTAGTGCTTTCATTATTTTTGTAGAAAAGCAGGTAGTTTTTGATACATTTAAGGATAGTTTATTGGCTGAAAACAAGTTAGATAGCTGACATAATCCTTCATTAATTGTCTTGATCAGTTTGTCGGAATTTATATCGGAGCATAGAGTGGTGGTATCGTCGGCGAATAGAATAAATTTCATAAGGTTGGGTACATTTGTAATGTCATTAATGTATAGTAAGAATAGTTTGGGTCCTAGAACTGAACCTTGAGGTACTCCGCATGTAACTGGTAGAATATGTGATCTTTCTTCCTCAATGGCTACATATTGTTTCCTGTTTTTTAGATAACTTTTTAACCAATTATAATTAACCTTACCTCTTAGCCCATAGTATTCGGACTTTCGAATTAGGATTTCATGATTTACTGTGTCAAATGCCTTTTTTAGATCAATAAATATGCCGGCTGTCTTTTTCTTTTGTTCTATATTGTTAGTTATCTCTTCAATTAATTCCATTACTGCTGTTGACGTTGAAAGATTTCGTTGAAATCCATATTGGCTATGGTAAATGACGTCTTTTTTTTTTTTTTTTTAATGAGTCAAGGCGAATTGTGAATAACTTCTCAAGAATTTTGGAAAACTGTGGTAATAGTGAAATTGGTCTATAGTTATTACAGCTTGATTTGTCGGCTGATTTCAATATCGGTATTACTTTTGCTATTTTCATTGCATCTGGAAATATTCCTTGTTCAAATGATTTATTGCATATTGTCAGAAAATTATTTTTGATGATAGGCATAATTTTTTTTACGAGGTTCATATTGATTCATGTGCAATCGAGTGATTTCTTGTTCTGTATTGATTTTACTGTGTTCATAAGTTCGTTTTCCGTGATGGGTTTTAAGAACATAGTGTTATTTATTCGGTGTTTCAAAAAGGTCTCATAAGTTTGATGTGTTATCTTTGTTTCGCGAGGTTAGGCCCTACATGGGAGAAAAATTAATTAAATTCGTTTGCCACTTTTTTTTCCCGTTTTTAATAATGTCTATGAATTCATCGGTGTGTAACGTAATATTAGATATTACGTCATATGTGTAATTATGTTATAGAATTGTGTTCCTTTGTATTACATAACTATGTTCATATTTCTTGTCTATGTATGTATTGTAACAATGTTAAGCAGTAACGCCCGTCCACTATATGTAATCTTGCCTACGTGCGGAGAGAGGTGCGCACTCTTGTAGAACAAACAGACAAGCGAAATCCTGAATAGTTCGGAGCGCACAGATTTGACAGTTACTAAATAAGTAGATTGTTCAAGCGAGTCGAGGGTCCTAAAACTACCCATGTTGACGTGTGTTAACTTACCCTCCTCCCCTCCTTTCGCTCTCCCGAACACTCACCCGGAAGTATTCCGCTTCCGGTCCAATGGTATATAAGCGGTGGAAATCGCTCACTCCTCGTCATTTTCTCGCATATCTTATCTCTTGATAAAAACTGGAAGTTTAGACTCGTGAGACGATTGGTGTGAAGTGATCACCCTTTTTGCCTACATTACGTGTCTGATATACATTGCATTACTTTACTTATATTTGTACTTATTACTTATTTTGATGCATGTTCCTGATCTCTTTGTACTTAGATAGTACCATATTGTATACGTATCTTGTGTTTCTTATTTGAACGATAAATTTCCATATTCTTATAATCATGTAACGGTCCCATTGACCCTACTGCCCATTCTCTTTTGTGTTGATTGCCTGTAAATATTTTCCATATTAATAATTTCGTTTACTAGTTTTATCGCTAGTTTAATATTCCTTTCCTGGAATCTTCTTTGTTACCTTTACTTCTAGTCTTACGAATTATCTAGGCCCTGACCAGATAGTTCAGTCCTACAGTGGCTTCTAGAAGTGAGCTGGTTCTTAAGCACTTAGACGTTATACGTAACGTCTCTTCACATACCAGCCGGCCCGTAACAAAGTGGCGACCCTTGCCAAGGATATTGGATCAGGTATTTAACACATTCTTATAGAGATGGATGATATAATTAAAGAATTCGTTCAAAATCCCAAGGTAAGTTTCTTAAAGAAACAAACTAAAGACACTTTGATAGAAATAGGCAAGCACTTTGGAGTAGACATTGATACAAGTTTGCGAAAGAAAAAAATACTTCAGGAACTCGTTGAAAATCTGATCGAAGATGAGATCTTATCTCCAGAAGAGATTACAGCTATACAAATTCCTTCAAATAGGTTAGAAATAGAGGCACGACTAACCGAACTTAAGATTAAGGAGATTGAATTAAAGGTCAGGAGAGTAGAAATTGAGGAGGAAACTAAACTGAAACAAATGCAAATTGAGGCAGAATTTAAAGCTAAAGAGGAGGAAACTAAACTAAAACAAATGCAAATTGAGGCAGAATTTAAAGCTAGAGAAGAGGAAGCTAAAGTGAAACAAGTAGCTAAAGAGGAAACTAAACTGAAACAAATGCAAATTGAGGCAGAATTTAGAGCTAGAGAAGAGGAAGCTAAAGTGAAACAAATAGAAAGAGAGGACGAAACTAAAATCAAATTGGCAGAATTTAAAGCTAGAGAAGAGGAAGCTAAAGTGAAACAAGTAGAGTTAGAATTAAAGAAGACAGAAGTAGAAGCTAGGATTGTTGATAGACAACCCGTAGTTCAGGAAGGTCATATAGATATTTCCAAGTATGTAAAACTTTTACCCAAATTTTCAGAAGGAGAGCCAGAAATTTTCTTTCTTCAGTGGGAAAAATTGGCGCAACAGTTACAAATCCCTAAAGAAAATTGGCCATTAATCATTCAAACACAATTTAAGGGTAAGGCTCAGCAAATTTATACTTCTCTTTCAGAAGCAGAAAGCGAGTATGATAATATGAAAGCTTGTATTTTAAAAGCTTATGAACTAATACCAGAGGCCTATAGACAGAAATTCCGTAATTATAGGAAGACACCTCAGTTAACATACGTAGAATATGCGGCTCAACAAGAGAGGTTATTCAATAGGTGGTGTTTGGCTAGTGAAACGGACACCTTAGATAGACTTAAACAGTTGATTTTGTTGGAGCAGTTTAAGAATACCTTAGAGACAGATCTTAGGATTTTTATAGATGATCATGTTCCCGAAACTTTAACTAAAGCTGCTGTATTGGCTGATGAGTTCACACTAAATCATAAACCTAAGTCAAGACAAATGGAATCCCAAAAGTCAAAGTCATATATTTCAGATTCAACAAAATACTCTGATCCTTGGTCCCCAAAGAAACACTTTGAAAATCAGTCTAGCCCATCACATTTCAGTTACAGGTCTGATTTCAATCAATATCCTCCAAACCAACCTTGGCAAAGAATGGAAAGGTTTAAGACTAATCCCCCTGTAACTTGTTCATATTGTAAACAGGTTGGCCATCACATTTCTAATTGCAGAAAGAGACTGACACCCTCATTCTCCAATAAGACACCAACTCTTGTAAGTAATATAAAATCAGATGATTCAAAATCCTCTATTCAGGATGAACTACCAAAGAAGCCGGTATTGTCAAGTAATGTAGTAATGTAGATCCTTGTTTCAAACCATTTGTATCTTCAGGAACTATATCTCATAGTAGTAGTTCACAACAATATCCTATTTCCATACTCCGAGACACAGGAGCAAAGCAAAGTCTGATTTTAAATTCTGTCTTGCAGAATCTGGGTGAGTCATATACAGGTTATGATATATTGATAGAAGGAGTTGGAGGAATTGTAAAATGTCCATTACATAATGTTTTCTTGCTGTCTGATTTAACAACCGGAATGGTTAAAGTAGCAGTAGTAGACTCTCTTCCCATAGTAGGAATATCCTTATTGTTGGCCAATGACATCGCTGGAAGCAAAGTCATTTCTCCCTTAATAACAAATAACCCTAAGACCTCAGTAGAACCTTCAGATAACTTACAGTTGTTTCCCGCTTGTGCTGTAACCAGATCTCAGTACAAGAAATCTGAAGAGGAGACCTATAATTTAGAATCCCTATTCTCCCAAACTGACCCATCTTCTTCTTCACCAGTTTCTCTATCTAGAGCAGAATTAATCAAAGAACAGAAGTCAGATCATTCTCTTAAAAATTTGTACGAGATTGTTTCTTCTCCAGAAGAAGTTGAAAATATGTCACGAGGTTTCTATATAGAAAACGGAGTCCTAATGCGAAAATGGAGAGCATCCACCGCAACCGCTGACCAGCCATGGCAAGTAAGGAATCAAATAGTCCTCCCTCTTGGTTTCAGGAATAATGTTCTAAGATTGGCTCATGATACTCCCTTAGCAGGTCACTTAGGGGTAAGAAAGACTTTGTTCAACATAACCCAACATTTCCATTGGCCCACGGTTGTCAAAGATGTTGCCCAATATTGTAAAACATGTCATACATGTCAACTTGTAGGTAAGCCCAACCAGAAAATTGTAGAAGCTCCACTCCATCCCATTCCTGTAATGGAAGAGCCATTTAAAAAAGTTCTTATTGACTGTGTAGGACCTTTACCTCCTTCAAGTAAAGGAAATCAGTACATTCTCACAATCATGTGTATGAGCACTCGTTTTCCAGAAGCAATTCCTTTGAAAAATATTAAAGCTCAAAACATAATCAGAGAAATGTTGAAATATTTCACTATGGTAGGATTTCCTAAGAACATTCAGAGTGATCAAGGAAGTAATTTTCTTTCCAACAAGTTTAGAGAAACTCTTGTAACACTAGGTATAAATCATGTAACTTCCTCCGCCTATCATCCTCAATCACAAGGTGCTCTAGAGCGCTTTCACCAAACGCTCAAGACAATGTTAAGAATCTTCTGTGCTGAGAACACTCGAAATTGGGAAGACGGACTCCCCTTTTTGTTGTTCGCCACCCGAACAACAATTCAAGAAAGCCTTGGATTCAGCCCGTCAGAATTAGTCTTCGGTCATGAAGTCCGTGGTCCCCTAAAGATACTTCATGAACAATGGATGAAAGAAGAACCACCTGTTCCTTCTTTGAAATACGTGTCCCAGGTCACGTAACAGGTCACGTAACAGCCGGCCCGTAACAGGTGTTATTATTTTTGGGCCTAGTTAAGTTGTTTATTACTTCCCATGTCTTTTTTATATTACCTTTATAATTTTCCAGCAGTGTGTCATAGTATTTTATCGGCTGAAAGAAACCTGCACAGCGAAGCTATAGCGATAATCCCATACCACACTCCTGGTCATATGACCATTTCCCGAAGGTTGAGTGTGGTTTGAATTTTCCGCCAAAATCATCGGAAATTTAAAATTCCCGGCTCTGTGCAGGCATGCGCATTGTCGACCCCACCTCCCCCTCCCTATCCCCTCCCTTCTTACCCGGCTAGCTCGAGCCGGGCGTCGCGTCACTTAGATCGCGGAAACGGGACGGAGTGGTTAACTCGCTGCCCACATGGGAGCAGGCGGTCCCGTTTCCTGCTGGTTAATCGTCTGTTAGTTTTATCGCTTTCCGCTTGGCTGCTGGTTTGTCCCATTCTTCGACTTTGATTTTATACGAGCACAATCCGTCCCCGTCTTCGAGCCGTCCCTGGTAAACAACCCGGGTCCTCTCGGAGGACAGGGGACGTGTCTTATGGTACGGAGTGTGGCGCCCCCCAGGGTCATCAGGCCTCTCGGCAGCCCCATACCTCTGACCATCATCGGTCCTCTATTGCCTCACGGTTTGTATCAGGCCCTAGGCGTAGACTTTGACCATATACGATCGCAATACGTCCCCGTCTTCAGGCCGTCCGTGGTAAGAACCCGGGCCTCTCGGAAGACAGGGGGACGTGTCTTATGGTACGGAGTGTGGCGCCCCCCAGGGTCATCAGGCCTCTCGGCAGCGCCATACCTCCGACCATCATCGGTCCTCTATTGCCTCACGGTTTGTTTCAGGCCCTAGGCGTAGACTTTGACCATATACGATCGCAATACGTCCGTCTCCAGGCCGTCCGTGGTAAGAACCCGGGCCTCTTTGAAGACGGGGGGACGTGTCTTATGGTACGGAGTGTGGCGCCCCCCAGGGTCATCGGGCCTCTCGGCAGCGCCATACCTCCGACCATCATCGGTCCTCTATTGCCTCACGGTTTGTTTCAGGCCCTAGGCGTAGACTTTGACCATATACGATCGCAATACGTCCCCGTCTCCAGGCCGTCCGTGGTAAGAACCCGGGCCTCTTTGAAGACGGGGGGACGTGTCTTATGGTACGGAGTGTGGCGCCCCCCAGGGTCATCAGGCCTCTCGGCAGCGCCATACCTCCGACCATCATCGGTCCTCTATTGCCTCACGGTTTGTATCAGGCCCTAGGCGTAGACTTTGACCATATACGATCGCAATACGTCCCCGTCTCCAGGCCGTCCGTGGTAAGAACCCGGGCCTCTTTGAAGACAGGGGGACGTGTCTTATGGTACGGAGTGTGGCGCCCCCCAGGGTCATCAGGCCTCTCGGCAGCCCCAAACCTCCGGTCATCAATGGTCCTCTAACAGCCTCATAGCTTGCTTCGTCAGGCCCTAGGCGTAGACTTTGACCTTATACGATCGTAATCCGTTCCCCATACGTCTTCGGGTCGTCCGCGGTAAGAACCCGGGCCTCTCGGAAGACAGGGGGACGTGTCCTATGATACGGAGGGTGACGCCCCGAGGGTCATCAGGCCTCGGCAGCCCCATACCTTCGACCAATAATGGTCCTTTAACGCCTTATAACTTTCTTTGTCAGGCCCTAGGCGTAGACTTTGACCTTTTCCACTCGTACTCCGTTCCCCATACGTCCTCAAGTCGTCCGTGGTAAGAACCCGGGCCTCTTGGAGGACAAGGGGACGTGTCTTATGATACGGAGGGTGGCTCCCCGAGGATCATCAGGCCTCGGCAGCCCCATACCTCCGAGCTTCAATGGTCTTCTAACGCCTCACGGCACCACCCTCCTTCCAGGTTTCTTAAGCAAAAAACCGCCCAGCCCTTCTCATGAGCCACAGCCAACCTCTTATCAACTTCACTTGGCTTGAGTTTAAAGATGACTTCCCTGATGTTCCACCCCCAAGTAAAATACAAAAGAACTTTAGACTTAGGGAGTCTAGTATTAGTTAAAATGAGTATAAATTAGTTCAAAGAAACTACAATCATTTAGTGTAATGAGAAGAGGAAAATGTTTTAAATAGTACAGTTTCAGTTGGCGCAAAGTGCTAGGTATTACATAAATAAAATGCCTTGACCTTAAAAAAAAAAAAAACGCAGGTCGAAATGGACATGACTTCTATTCAACTTAAGCTAATATATAGTCATGATGGTCAAGAATTTTACCATGTTGAAATTAATTTCAACGCTCACTGTAACTCAGATCGAAATGACCATGACTTTTCCTATTCAACTTAAGCTAATCTACAGTCATGATGGTCGAGAATTTTACCATGTTAAAATTAATTTCGACGCGCACTGTGACTCAGGTCGAAATGGACATGACTTTTCCTATTCAACTTAAGCTAATCTATAGTCATGATGGTCAAGAACTTTACCATGTTAAAATTAATTTCAACGCTCACTGTGACTCAGGTTGTAATGACCATGACTTTTCCTATTCAACTTGAGCTAATCTACAGTCATGATGGTCGAGAATTTTCCCATGTTAAAATTAATTTCGACGCTCACCGTGACTCAGGTGGAAATGGACATGACTTTTCCTATTCAACTTGAGCTAATCTACAGTCATGATGGTCGAGAATTTTACCATGTTAAAATTGATTTCGACGCTCACTGTGACTTAGGTCGAAATGACCATGACTTTAACTATTCAACTTAAGCTAATCTGTAGTCATGATGGTCAAGAATTTTACCATGTTAAATTAATTCAACGCCCACTATGACTCAGGTCGACATGAACATGACTTTTCCTATTCAACTTAATTTAATCTACAGTCATGATGGTCGAGAATTTTACCATGTTAAAATTAATTTCGACGCTCACTGTGACTTAGGTCGAAATGAACATGACTTTTCCTATTCAACTTAAGCTAATCTGTAGTCATGATGGTCAAGAATTTTACCATGTTAAACTAATTCAACGCCCACTGTGACTCAGGTCGACATGAACATGACTTTTCCTATTCAACTTAATTTAATCTACAGTCATGATGGTCGAGAATTTTACCATGTTAAAATTAATTTCGACGCTCACTGTGACTTAGGTCGAAATGAACATGACTTTTCCTATTCAACTTAAGCTAATCTGTAGTCATGATGGTCAAGAATTTTACCATGTTAAACTAATTCAACGCCCACTGTGACTCAGGTCAACATGAACATGACTTTTCCTATTCAACTTAATTTAATCTACAGTCATGATGGTCGAGAATTTTACCATGTTAAAATTAATTTCGACGCTCACTGTGACTTAGGTCGAAATGAACATGACTTTTCCTATTCAACTTAATTTAATCTACAGTCATGATGGTCCAGAATTTTACCATGTCAAAATTTATTTCAACGCTCACTGTGACTCAGTGATGTCACGGTATGATAAGATGACGTCATTATGTGATAAATTGACGTCACCATGTAGTCCTATGACGTCAATTTGTGTCCCTGTGACGTCACGAGACGATCCTATGGCGCCATGATCAATCCGGTGACGTCACAGTATAATCACATGATGTCACTAGGTATTAAACATATAGAAGTCCGCTTGTGGGTGATGAGACGTCACAAATTGCCATAGCACACTATTGGATGAAGACGCTCGCCACGGGCTTCGAGGACTTCCCGCGGGAAGACTTTGGGTGAGTTGGATACATACCGAGGGTCCAGGCCCGTCTTCGTGGGAGACGCTCAGGGAACGTCTTCACCCAGGACGAAGCCTCTTGACTAACGCCCACGGACGAGGTCGCTCGGAAACGAACTTGGCCTCGCATACTCCCTTTCGGTTTCTCGCTTACCCCGAGGATCTTCACGAAACTAGTGAGAGTGGTAGGCGTACGTTGGACGGAAGCAAGCGTCTCCACACTCATGTTCCTAGACGGCTAGTTGATGCATTTGCCCACCGGGGAGGGTGCATCGGCCGACATCTCAGTGGCTCTGAGTGTGTTGGCGGACGTGGAGTTCGGGGTGGACTGGGACGGGTCTGCCCTTGCTCCCACACAGAGACTTTATTGGCTCGGGATTGAGTGGGACACAGTCAGCGTCCTTCGGGTGCTCCCCTGCGCCAAAAGAGCGTGCTTCTCTCACACGTCCTCCCTCCTTCGTTGGCGGGGGGGGGGGGTTGCCTCAACTTCGCGACCCCGGCCCTTCCACTGAGCCGCTTGGGGCGCCGACGGCTGGTACGGGAGGTCGACAGGAGCATACTGCTTCTCCCGCGTGACCTGCCCGGGCCGATACCCTCAGCACTCCACAGGTTGTTGCGTCCCTGGCTTCGGTCGGGGGCCCTACGCCGGTCGCTCTATCCAGGTTTCAAGAGATCTACGTTGTGTAGCAACTACGCCCACAAGTGTTCGAGTCGTTCTCCCTCCGCTACGGCACCCCAGAGGTGGACCTGTTTGCCTCCCCAAACACGACCCAGCTCCCCCTTTACCTCACCTGCATCCAAAGGACACGCACAGGAGGCCCAGACGCCTTCACGGAGGACTGGAACAGCTGGAGGTACGTATTCATTTTCCTCCTCCAGCGACACTAGTCCTCCTGAAGGTGATGCAGACCCTCAGATCCTTCAAGGGTCTGGTCCTCCTGATAGCTCCCTACTGGCCAACCCAGCCGTGGTTCGGGGAGCTAATGAGATGGGGCCCTTCTCCCCTTCTACTGGGGTCAGCCTGCCTAGCCAACAGCCTTACCGCGCCTCTCCAAGCGTCACTCCAACTTGATAATTGGAGTTTCTACGGGGAGCTCTCAGCCAACTCTTCTCTACAGAGGCAGCAGACAAGATGCTCAGAGCTCACCTTCCGTCCTCAGTGCGGCAGTGTGGTTCCTGCTAACGGAGATTCCGGAACTGCCTTCGGAGACGCACGATGGTGACCATCTCCGCCAGTATGGTCACGGACTTCCTGACTTGGCTGGCTACCTCCACCAACAGGCCACCGGCGACTATCTTGACTCACTATACAGCCCTCACTGATCCGCTACGCTTTGGCATGAACATCCGAGTGCCACAGAGGGCGTGAACCCTCCTAATGAAGGGGATCAGCGCCTCGAGAGAGCCGAGACATCAACCGGTCCTGGCCTGGTCCTTGCATCGTGTTCTGCAGTACCTGGCGTTCGAAAGGGCCATTATGGAGGAAGAACACTTCCCTCGACGCGTCGCCTTTCTGCTCGCCTTGACTACGGACTACAGGGCTTCACAGCTGGCGGCAATCACCCGCCACCCGTCCGTCTCCAAACTGGAGGAAGACAGCTCGGCCCTAACCCTCTCTCCATCACCAACATTCCTGGCCAGGAACGGCCGAGCGGACGACATGATCGGCCCTCTCAGAATACAATCCTTCCGGGAGGGAGGACGCCCACATCCACTGCGCCCGGTCCGTGCGTTCGAAGACTACGTGGACCACACGGAAGAGATTTCTGAGGATCATCTCTTCTACAACTCGAAATTTAGGATTCCCCTAACCCCGAGGTCCCGGGCGCACCTGCCCTTCCGCTTTTTGGGAGAGAGCCGACCCGGGCCATGCCCCGCACGCCCACAGTATCAGGGACTTTGTGGCATCGCTGGAGTTTCATGCATAGCTTCGCTGTGCAGGTTTCTTTCAGCCGATAATATTTCTTTGTCGCGGCTCGTGCCGCTTAAATTCTTCTTATCGGCTTAAGAAACCTGCACAGATTTAGGGTCCCTCCCTCCTCCCACAGGCGAAGCCTTCATTTCTCATTGAAGTGACGCGACGCCCGGCTCGAGCTAGCCGGGTAAGAAGGGAGGGGATAGGGAGGGGGAGGTGGGGTCGACAATGCGCATGCCTGCACAGAGCCGGGAATTTTAAATTTCCGATGATTTTGGCGGAAAATTCAAACCACACTCAACCTTCGGGAAATGGCCATATGACCAGGAGTGTGGTATGGGATTATCGCTATAGCTTCGCTGTGCAGGTTTCTTTAGCCGATAAGAAGAATTTAAGCGGCACGAGCCGCGACAAAGAAATATTTTTTCGCAGTTGCGTAAAATTTTGGTAAGTTTGTTTTTGTACGCTTTGTATTTGTTTTCGTCTGTCAAGGACTTGCTTTTAATAGATTTCTTGTAAAGTTGGTTTTTCTTTCGACACGCGTTCTTAAGACCGTTTATAAACCATGGTTTTGAGTTTACGTTACATGGTTTTATTTCTACTTCTCTCTCTGGGCAGCATTTGTTTACATTACTCATGATAATGCTTACAAATTCGTTATATGATAGATTGGCATTTTCTGACTCGTAAACCAATTTTCTTCTTTTAAGCATTGATTTAATTTTGCAATACTTTTTTCGTCTATTTTACGTTTTAGTGCAATTCTGGGTTTTGTTATGCAGTGTATTTCTTTTGGATTGATAGTGAATACCGGTGGATGGTCACTTATGTCACTTGTCACAACTTTGGGTTGTGACACACGGCGTACTATTTCTTCTCATTTTCTTATGCCTGCTCTCAAACCACAGTTACCAAATAATTTCGTTCAAGGGCCTAGCCGACGCAAGCTCCACAGTTTTTCGTCTCCTTTCAGCCCTTTTCGACTATCAATTCCCTCTACTCCTTGGAATCACCGGAACTCTAAGGCCTCTAGCAACTACTTCTTGATATTTTCCCTTCTCCTTATCCTCATTAACTATTGTACCAATTTGGCAATCAATTACAGTGCCTTAACGAATTTGAGAGAGAGACTTCTAATTGCTCAGGAAAACCCTCCCCCTTGGTTTAGTTCCAGGTGTCTACATATGCCTGCGAGCAAAAACACGAATGTTTAACATTAAGTGTGGGATTCCACAACCTCTCAAGTTTACTGTTCCTTCTTGCAGTTGTAAGTTGCTACTTTATGAATAGAATTAGTGTATTACATTCAAGAGTTACCGTTCGAATTAGTTCTAACGGTTCCGCCCCCCCCCCTGCGCGCTTGCCATTTATTGTTTAGGCTAGTTTTAATTAGACTAGTTAGGATCATATCTTCCACTCTCGTGAATAGTGACTACCCTCAAGGAACAATTAGAACTGTTTCAACTTCCACATAAAGATTGCACGGCGCCCCCTACGGAGCTGATGAGTTGACATTGCGAAAAACGGCAACGGTGTATGCCATGCAGTATGGGAGGCAGTTGAGAGGTCAGTGCTTGACTGGCAGTGCGGCTTGGGTTCACACAGAGTGAGGTGGGACACACGTGTCCTCGGAAGGTCCAAATGTGCATCATTCTCTCGTAGAGTGGTCACTGCGAATTCTACTCATTAATACGAACTGTTTAATCACCGTCAATCATACACGGCTGATTAATTATAAGTGACTAGTGCCCTGAGAACTCGTGAATATCAGTGCTACGACATTCAGCGCCACTGTGACCAGGAACATGTCGGTGAAGAGTGTCGCCTTCAATGATTGCCCGACCTAATCGTTCTGCCGTATCGCCACTAGAAGGTGCATAAACGCCCCCTTTCGGGACATCCTGCCCGGAAAGGAACTGGCATAATTACAGAAAGACGCCTGCGTAACCGTTCCCAACTCCCGCCGTGAAGTGCTACCTCACGAGGTCAGTCAGTTCCCGCCGAGCTCAACCACAAAGGCATCCGCACCCCAGACGCATACTGCCGGAACGAGGGACCCGCGCCTATTGGAAGACATCCCCGCAAACAGCAGAAGATGCTAAGAGAAGTAAAGAAAATGTCGACCTAGTGGTAAAGTAGTAGTTAGATGTCATAGGCTTAGAGCAGGGGATTAGTTAGGATACATAAGTGAAATTAGGTTATCTGTTAAAATATCCTACTAAGTATTGGTGTATGGTTACTGTGTTTGATTGTAGAAATAATCTTAATAATTAAATTTCACAATAGGATGATCTGTTTGATTAGCCTAGGACGGTCTACTTAATGAGTTGTCATATACACGCGCGCCGAGAAGGGAGTGCGCGTGGTCCCGGTCGGTGACTCAAATCTCCTGGACTTCGGCTTCCCACTGCGGCTATCCTTCCCCCTTCATCTCTCACTCAAGGTATGTATGTCCCACGCCCCCACAACCACCACCTTCTCCTTCCACTGTCCAGGGATTTGTGACATCATTAAGATACCACTATGAATCTCGGAGTTTACAATATTGGTGAAAATGTTATCTATCATTGTTTCACTTGTATTTGTTATTCGGGTTGGTTTATTTATCAAAGGATATATACCTAAAGAGAAAATCATATCTGTAAAGTGTCTTGTTTGTTCGTGAGTCTCGTACTTAAGTAAATATATGTTGAAGTCACCACAGAGATATAGGTTTTTATTTCTAGATGGAGTTATGATTTCTTCAAGCATATTTGTGAACTCATTGATGTTTGTGCCTGGCTTTCTGTAAATGTTATGACTTTTTTTTTTTTTTTTTTTTTTTACTGAAAATCTCAACAGCTACGCAATCAGATAGGTTTTCATGCGAATTAGTGGATTGATTTATTAGTTTGCATGATTTTTTTTTTTTTTTTTTTTTTTTTAAGATAGAGACTCCACCGCCTTTTTGGATTAGGGAGTATAGTCTTGTAGGAAAATTACTAGACATCCTGGGTCAATCCATGTTTCGCTTATCACTATAACGTCAAAGCTTTTATTGAGTAACTTGAGATAACAGTCAATTTTCTGATAATTAATTAGCGTTTAGGCTCTTTGCATAAATGTGAATTAGTGTGAAACCAATATCACGAAATACTGTGTCAAATTGTGTATCACTATAGTAATCGCTGTCTTTTGTTAGTTTTGAGTAGAAATTTAATTCGGGGTCAATTTGGGTATTATTGTGATTAAATATCGAAAATTCCTTTTCTGATATTTTGTCTATTTCTTTATACTTCATAATGGCGGTATATACATCCAGGTTTTTTTGATGCGAGATTTGGCGCGGAAAACAAAAAAATAATTTCTGTGTTTGAGATGGCATGATAGGGAAATGTTTTTGAGCAGTCTGTGCAGAACCAGTTTTTGAAAATATTGGGGTTATTTTTGGCAGTGTTTACGGGTATATTTGCACACATGAAATGATGTAAATGTTTGCATAATGTACATTTGAGGTGATTGGTAGGGACAAGGGTATGGCATGAAGAACAGTTTTTTGTTATGTTTCTTTTTGTGTTAGTTGTAGTGTTCATGGTTATGTTTGTATTAGAAGATTAAGGAATGTGAACTATTGAAATTCAACTAATTGTTCAAGATTACTTACTTGATGTACTTTTTCATCCTTGCACTTGATATACACCTTGCAGTCTCTTGTCCATGTCGAGATGATCTTCCCTTGTTTCCTCATGTCGTGTGCTGGTTTGGCAATCTCTCCGTTTCGTGTCGTCAGGTGTTCATTTACGTAGATGCCCGTCCCCTTCAATTTCTTGGCGTTTTTCAGCACGTTCACCTTCGACTTTCTTGATACGAATCTCACGATTACAATTTGGGTACCGTCCTGTTTTCTTTTTCCCAGTGTATGGCAAGCTGATACCTCTGTGTCTCTGTTCTGTATTCCCTTGTTACTTAGAGAATGGATCACGTGGCATCTTTTCAATCTCTAAGACCACGCGAGCGTGAGCAATACATGGAAAACTTTCTTGATCCCCTTTGTCCGATAGCGAGTAGGAATATATTTGACATAGTAATATTTTTACATGTGTTTGTTGACGAATAAAGTCCTTTTTATGGATTTCACTATAATTAATGTTAATGATTATAATAGTAATTTAAAGATATTAGAGCTGGATGATGAATCAATTTCTAAGTACATCCAAAATTTTAGAAGGATAGCTTTTCACTCTGACAACGCCACTGTTGGAAAGAGAGTGGAGCTCGCCTCAATTTGAGTGTGTTGCGGAGACCGCCGGGGTGAGTTTGTATACCCGTTGCACTGAGAACTGGCCGTTAGGGCGGAGCACTGGGAGTTCCCCTGTGGTGCCACATCTAATTATTTCATAATTTTATTTTATTTTATAATTCTATTTTATGATTTTATTATGTTGCCACATATGATTATATCATAATTTTTGTCACCACTGAGGTAAAAATCAAAGCAATGTTTTCTATACAAAGGTTTCGTTTCTTCGAGTGTAGACATGGCATATGGAAAAGAGAGAGCGACGTTGCCGCTACATCTAATCTCTGGCCCCGCCCCCCTCACACTGCATTCAGAAAACATTGCATCCACACGCACGTTCTCGCCATGGATGCCCATGTGTGGCAACACCGGGAAATCTCCTAGCCCCGCCTTATCGGTCATTTCTCCTTGCGCTGACTATAGTAATATTTGGTTCGGAACAACGGCAGGATAAATGAAAATCAACAAAAACTATCTAATCTCTTTCTTTTGGTAAATAGCCACAAGGTGCGACACTATAAGTGTCACATGAGAAATATAGGTGAAGCTCGGACTAAGGCCACTGCTTAGTGGAGCTTATGGTTGTAGCTGGACGTGGAGCCTAACGTCAGCGAGGCGGTAGCAGATGATGACGGCGAGGCTCGATGGGACAGCTAGAAGACTGGACGAGGAGATGTTGTTGTGTGTGCTGGTAGTACTGTTCTGGTCATCTCGGCGAAACGCCGACCTTTTAAAGGAGGCTCGCGGGAACGTGAGGAGCTTTGCAAGTTCCTGGTTGGCTGGCCGCTGGCTGGTCGGGACGTCCTTGCGACTTACGCTTGCCAACTATGTGTGTGACGGGTCGTGGGATGCGTCACGTCACTACAAGCTCCCCACGATTTGATGCCTAGTGTGACGGGGCCTTTTTCCTACGAGTTAAATTCTATGACGCAAAGCGAAGTGAGGAAAATGAAGGTACGCAAAAGGCAAGGTGCTTATGGACTGATAGTCGAGTTGTGCAAGAAAGTGAATGAAAGCCAATATTTATTTTTGTCAAAGCTAAACAGATGGCATTGAATAAAATTTTGATACATTGATATGTTTTCTTACCTCATTTCAAAATCCAAGGTGGAGATGGAGTCTCGAATTTCTTTGCCATCATTTATGAAGCTAAATACATTGAAACACCAGAGATTAGGCTTGTCGTCTTCTTCAGGCTGCAGCACCAGATTTTGTTGGCTCCTTCATCAGTCTCAACTCGTGTCCCTGTTGAGATCGATGTGGATGTAGTTTGGTTTTCATGTCGAACCTTGTCAAGTATTCAATTAAGTACAGTATCCCTCGCATTTCTGTCTTTATACGACTGATGCTTGACTTGCCACAGTCACGTGTTATCCTTATAATTTTCTACTAATTCAGTTACGTCTTCACCAGAGCTGGGCGCATTCCTCGGTGCGTTCCGCTTTAGTTTGGCCGCGGTTAGCGCTCCCAAACAAAGTTTAAGAGACAGGTTCATACCGAAATAAAAGTCCGGTAGGCCACATACTGTACCAAAGTAAAATTTCGTAGGCCTCATCCAAAAGGTAGGCCACATACTTGTACGTACCGGCACCTATATTGCTTTAGTTTGGGGGCGATAACTGCGGCCAAACTAAAGCAGAACATACCAAGGAACGCGCCCAGCTCTGGTCTTCACGACACCAGAAGAGCTGTAACTTTAGTAAAATGAATGGAGCGGTTTGGTGGGTCTTCTGCCACGCGCCAAAATATCCATCTGCTGGGAGGTCAGTGGCGCGAGTTAGGGCGCTGCGTTCCTCAATTTGATTGTGTTGCGAGAACCGCTAGGGTCAGTTCCACATGATTTGATGCCTAGTGTGACGGGTCCTTTACTGATAGTTAACTATCGCCCATCAATGAAATCATTGTCGCTCCCTGAAGAAGCTGTTGAGCCGAAATCCGGATTGGAAATTATGAACGCCTGCGGACAAGTTCTGGAGTATAGACCCTTCACTTCGGGGAATAGAAACCATCTGCAAGAAAAAAATCAGCGCAGAGAGTAACACCACCTCCAATAATATTTTATATATATATAAGAATTAAATTAGAAAAATATCTAAATTTCCAACAAAAACCGATCTCACGAAAACAGGTGGACCACGATTCATAGCTTTCATTTGCACCTTACATTACTGTGTTATGTTTCAACGAAAGCAGGAGTTGCCACCCGGCCATCACAAAATAACAACTTATATTTTATATGGTTTCTTTACCCTTGTGGGCATCAAGTGAGGATTAATAAAGGTATTTTTATTTCTTTCATAACAAGGCGCTATTTTCTCTACAAGATTGTACTGTAAACTGGCGTCATTTTATCTCAGATTCGAGTTTGCCCTTGTTTATGTTTACCAACGTTTCAGGATGGCAGCGAAAACCGATTAGTGGTAAGTGTTTAAGCTTTAATTAGTTTTGCTTTATATAGGTTATTATCCAGTTCGTTTTTTAAGACGACAAGTGCCCAGTAACTTCATATTCTTATGAAATTAATGGTCACAGAAACGTGCCTATTGAAGTGTAAAAAATAGATTACTGTGACTAATCACTAGTCTATAACTCTATTATCTATATAGGCATAATTTAACTTTGTTTCTCCTGTAAAATTAAATGTGAATAACAATAAGATTAGTATGCTGTAATTTAGTCTTGTATATAAAGTACAATGTAAAGATTGATAATTCATTGAAGTCGTAATTGAGAAGGCAAATATTAACCTAAAAAAAACGTTGTGGAACTCGGTGATAGCCTACGGCTACGTAACTTATTTTATTATTATAATTATTATTATTATTTTTTTTTATCATCGGAGTTCGGACTTCGTGACGTGTATATACTTCTTAGGTGGGCTTTGTTAACTTGGTATTTCATTTTGCCACAATTCACTATCTTATCACAACTTATAGTCATTCACAATTTAAAGTTCATCATAATAATATCATGTAGGAATGCTTATTGATTGTTCAGTTTCTTTAGTATTTCATTTCAGCATAATATTAACAATTAGTGTTGGAATGCAATTCTTGCAGCTTGCAGAGTAATTTGTATATTTAAATATTAATACAAATCTAACAACTTTTCTTAGTAACATTTCTTGCAGAAATTAATGTTAAGGCTGGGGCGGCTATCCCCCCCCCCCTTAATGGGAAAATTGACGAAAATTTTGAAATAACGGAATTTTTGCGTTTCCATGCCACGCTCCAGTGCCACAAGCCATCTAGCGGTGCCTTACGGAACTTACAGCCAAAACAAAGATGACGACCGAGAGAAAATTCATTGGGAGTGTCAAATACTTTGCATCAAAATATCTCTGCAGAATTTGAATCAAACTGGTTCAAATTCTCCAAAATCATACTTTATACTATTTTGAATAGTTTGAGAGCATAAATCTTTGGTTTCAATTGATTGGTGCCGTTTGGGCACGGTTTAGTATCACCGCTGTGAGCAGGTGAGATGAAACTTCACAAATTCCCATTTTTCTGAGTCTATTGGGCAGGTCTCACTAATTACCGACCAAAACAACCAAACCCAACCAAGGACAGTTTTTGCTTAAATGCACAATATTATACAAAAAATTAGCATATGGTTACATTATTTGAACTGTTTTCTTTAAAATGTGTGATTTTCATGTAATTTGATCTAAGAGAAATTTATGTTTTTATATTCTGCAAAATTACCGACCACAGCTATGAATACCGTCCAGCCCGCCATCTATGATCACTGGTGTTATGGATCAAACTACACTATTAACCACTTCACTCCGGGCTTAAATCTCGCGGGCAGCAGCCAATGCCAGCCGTACGACGTGTCGTAATACTCGCATCATAAAATATAGCTTATATCGATCGTTCTCTCTTTCACCCGCAAATTTTGAAAACCACAGAGAATGGAATTCAGGGCACATTTGGGAGAATGTAAAAACACAGGGGCGACTACAATAAATATAATCAAGACGCCGATATGGCAGCGTCGCGAATCCACTTGCTCCTCATGACGCCTACGTAGGTGGCACCGTATGGAAGGGGTTAAGTTTCTTACTATTATGTTATTAGTGTAATAGATTGCATATAGTTGAATTATTTGAACTAATTTCTTTAAAATGTGTGATTTTCATGTAATTTGACCAAAGAGAAATTATGTTTTTAGCTTCTGCAAAATGACCGACCACAGCTATGAATACCATAAAAAATTAGCACATGGTTGCATTATTTGAACTATTTTCTCTTTGATCAAATTACATGAAAATCACACAATTTAAAGAAAATTGTTCAAATAATGCAACCATATGCTAATTTTTTTACATAAAATTGTGCATTTGAGCAAAAACCATCCTTGGTCAGGTTTGGTTGGTAAATTTGTAGCTGTGGTCGGTAATTTTGCAGAGGGTAAAAACAACTTCTCTTTGAAACAGCTGCCCAGGATGTAACACTTCACCCCATACCATACAACACATAATGGAAGACTGCATTATACACAATCATGCACGCAAACAACACAACATACACTCTATAAATGATTTGTGGGAAAACCCAGTTTCGGCTGTGGCATTCCTTGGGGAGACGGGACTGCTCGGACAGACAGACTAGGGAACGACAACAACAACTTCTCTTTGATCAAATTACATGAGAATCACACATTTTAAAAAAAATAGTTCATATAATGCAACCATATGCTAATTTTTTACAGTATTCGTAGCTGTGGTTGGTCATTTTGCAGAAGCTAAAACATAATTTCTCTTTGATCAAATTACATGAAAATCACACATTTTAAAGAAAATAGTTCAAATAATTGAACTATGTGCAATCTATTACACTAATAACACAATAGTAAGAAACTTAATAGAGTGTAGTTTGATCCATACCACTAGTGATCATAGATGTTGGGCTGGATGGTATTCGTAGCCGTGGTTGGTAAATTAATCACACATTTTAAAGAAAATAGTTCAAATAATTGAACTATATGCAATCTATTACACTAATAATATAATAGTAAAAAACTTAATAGAGTGTAGTTTGATCATTGATGGCAGGCTGGACGGTATTCGTACCCATAGTCGGTAATTTTGCAGAGGATAAAAATATAACTTCTCTTTGATCAAATTACATGAAAATCACACATTTTAAAGCAAATAGGTCAAGTAATGCAACCATATGCTGGCTGGATGGTATTCGTAGCTGTGGTCGGTAATTTTGCAGAGGATAAAAATGTAACTTCTCTTTGATCAAATTACATGAAAATCACACGTTTTAAAGAAAATAGATCAAGTAATGCAACCATATTCTAATTTTTTATATAAAATTGTGCATTTGAGCAAAAACTGTCCTTGGTTGGGTTTGGTCAGTAATTAGCGAGACGGACAGTATTCGTAGCTGTGGTCAATATTATTGCAGAGGATAAAAACGTAACTTCTCTTTAATCAAATTACATGAAAATCACACATTTTTAAAGAAAATAGGTAAAGTAATGCAACCATATGCTAATTTTTAATATAAAATTGTGCATTTAAACAAAAACCATCCTCATTCAGGTTTGGTCGGTTTGGGTTGGTTTTGGTCGGTAATTAGTGAGACTGTATTGGAATGTTATTGAAACAATAGATGCTTGTGATGCATTATATCTTTTGATATATATATATATATATGTATAAATGTATTTAAGGGTTTAAATGTATTTAGTTGGTTTTAGAAATGCAGTAAACCCCTGAAAGACCATGCTGGGAAAGATCTTACACTATATTCAAAAGCTCAAGTAAATACTATGATAAAAGTGTAAAATATTTATAGGGTTTTGAGCAGTAATTGGTCCTATCATTTCTTTATTTTTATCATAATAGAATTTAACTCAAACTGCATATATTAAACGTAACATTGGAAACTAATGTCAGTAGTGCTGTTTAATTTTCATTATTTTAAAATTTGTACATGAATCACCTGAGGGTGCCATGTTTGTCCTACTTCAAATTTTAAGTCAGTAATAATTTTTATTAAATGGCTTTTTTTATATTTTATTTGTTTTCTATAAGGAGTCTATAATTTTAAGATTAAAACACTGTCAAACATGCATTATTTTTCCCCATATAAAATATTTTATTTAACAAGTTTATCATTCTCATAAATGTCAATGTTTCCAAATGTCAAGAAATTTTCAAGATGGTTTTGTCGTGGTTACACTCGTGCATCTGATAAAATCATTGAGCATTGGCATATATATTTTTTTTTTTTTTCTTCTTCTTGGAATGGGCGGGGGGATGGGGGGTGAGGTAGTATGTGTGAGCAAAATTTGACGCAGCCCGAAGGGATTTCTCCCCGTCTTCTCCTTTTATGCATGGGGGGACGGAGAGGGGGGGTCACCGATTTAATGAAGCGGCCTTGCTGTGGATGTGCTGTGTCTTGCGACACTTAATGAAGTGCTTATTGATTGACCACTTTATCATTATCAATGTGGACAGTGGACAAGGTGCAGGGATGACCCGTCATCCAGGAGGTGCTAAGATAAGAGGGAGGGTGGAGGTGGTGTGGAGTGTATTCAGGGATGGAATGGGTGGGAATGATTTTATGCCTTTTCCTTTTTGGCTACCTCCCTTGTATGGGGGAAAAAGCCTTGGTATATGTATGTTCTTCTTTTTCTTTCTTTCTTGAAAGAATGAGTGAAGATTAGCAAAAGAGGTGTGGAAGGCAGAGGTGGATGGAGTGAACTCGAGGGGTCAACCAAGGATGAGATGGATTGATGGAGTGAAAGGGACAGTAAATAAGAGAGGAATGTCTGTTGATCAAGGTAGGGAGAATGCAGGATAGGGGTGAGTGGGGAATGGCTCTGTATAGATGATAGTGTAATGTATGGGGGTTAGGGAGTGGTTATGTGGGAATGATATTTTGGTGCAGTCCAAAAGGATTTCTCCCTATCATCTCTTTTTATGCATGAGAGGACGGAGAGGGGGTCATCAATGGGACCTTTCACAGTGAGCGATTTGATACCAGACACCGCCAGATTTTGTAAATCTTGCCGGAAAATAAATACTTTTTTGGGCAAGTTTTATAAGCTTACAGAGGTGTATTGTTGTACATTATTGTGTCTGAGATCTAAGTCAATTAATTTCATGATTGCAAACGGCATATAGCATTGTTTGAGCCTCTATTTATAATTACAGATTATATTCGTAAAACAGCCTATTATTGTATCAACCCAAGCAATTTGTCATTTTCTACCGACTTCAATGGACGTATACTGATATATACTTTCATTTGAATGCACCAAGCAATAGGCAAATCCATGTAATGTATCGAAAATATAATTTTGCATCAAAGACTTAATTTTTTCGGTATGGTTAACATTTGTCTTTCTTTTACTTTTCTTGAATCTGACGTGCAGTCTGCCACGGCACACGTAAAATTAGTTATATTTGTTTGAAAATAGCTCCCAGCAGATCTAAGAGGCTATTCTTTACATAAAACATCGTTCACTTCGTACGTCCGCCACCACTGTTGTTATTTTTTATCTCACTGATTATCTTCATATACAGGACGTGACAGTGATATCCATTATTTTTCAACACTCTCAGATAAAATGCACAAACCAAAATCAACATCCTCTTATTTTTGCTGCTCATACTTACTTCAGTAAAAATAATTACCTATTTTTAGTTTTTACCTTATAATTAAATTAACAAAGCCTTATCACACACCAGTAAGTAAAAATCATAACATTAAGTCATATTTTTAATTTTAAATACATTTATGCAGCAATTTATGTCATATCTTTTTTTAAATATCAGTTTCCAAATTAGCTAAGTCACCCCTTTGCCTCGTGAAATCTGAGACAATTTAAAATTCTAGCACTAATAGGAATCTATGAGCCTGACTGCGAAAGGTCCCATTGAGTGAAGCAGCCTTGCTGTGGGTGTGCTGTGTCTTGCTGTATTGCTTCTGACCCAGGGCAATGGGCAGGAATCAGGGATGACTCATCATCCATGAGGAGCTAAGGTGAGAGAGAGGAAAGGGTGGTGGTGGGGGGGGGGAGTGGAATGGGTGGGAAAGGAATGAGTGGTAGAGGGTATATGCCATTTGACTGGGCTACCTCCCTGGTAAGTAGAGGTGTATGTATATATATTAGGGGTTTGCTTTTTTTTTTTTTTTCTCTCTCTCTCTCTCTCTCTCTCTCTCTCTCTCTCTCTTCGATGCCATTACTGATTCCTTTTCACTTTCAGTTGCCGATGCCAATTCCACTTTATATAATTACAGTATATCAGTTTTTTATATAAAGTAATTAAACAATGATTTTTACTCGCTTTATAATCTATGTAAATTTATACATGCCTTTTGTCGAGCTGTTGGATACTAATGATTGAATGAACTTAATGAAGTGCTTATTGATTGACCACTTTATCATTATCAATGTATGATTGTATTATTTTCAATCGGTTGAAAAAGAGGTTAGAAATTACCTATTTCATAGATATTGATGTAACTACTAACTTTAGTAACTTGAATCATTTAATGCATGGTTTTAATAAAACACATGTACGGAGTGTAAAATTTTAGGGATGTGCTGATTAATCAGCATCTGCAAGAATTGGCACTTTTTTGGTGAATTGGTATTGACAAGAATCAGTTTTATATATATATATACAGTCGCCGCAAAAAAAATCTATACACTTAAGGACTTTTGGACAATAAAACTCAAAAGTACAACTAACATGCGCTTTATTTCCATTTAAGAGTTACATTTAGTATTTTGTCATGTTCCCCTTGTTCTTGAGTACCATCTGGATCCTTTTGGGCATTGAAGAAGCGAGTTTGGTGAAGTAGGCGCTGTCCATAGTGACCCAGATCTTCTTCAGCACCTCCTTCAGGTCTGGAATACTGGTGGGTCGCGATTTCTCCAATTCGTTTTTCATCAGATTCCAGGCATTTTCTATTGGGTTCAAGTCTGGGGAATTGCCTGGCCACTCCATAACACTGATATTGTTGTCATTAAGGAACTTTATCACTTCCTTAGACCTATGGGCAGGGGCACCGTCATACATGAAATGATCACACTCATGGATGTCCCAAAATTCGAGCATGTGATCCCTCAAAACATTGATATAATTGCTCCCTTTCATGGTCACATTCTTGGGGAGGAAATATAGTCCACCCCTGCCCTTGTTACCACTAAAGGCACCCCACACCATCACACTGTCTGGGTGTTTCACTGTTGTAACTGTGTACCGCGGGTCAAATCTGGACACATCACTGGGGCGATGAACGATCTTGGAGCTGCCCCTGATCAGCCTGAAGGTACTTTCATCACTGAACATCACCTTCTGCCACTGCTCTGATTTCCAGTCCTTGTATTTCTTACAGAAATCAATCCGTTTCTTCTTCATGGCCTCTGTGAGCAGGGGCTTCTTGGTGGCACGTCGATGTTAGATCGTTCTTACAGCAACGTTTTTAAGGAGAGCAGGATGTTTTTGCTTCAGACTAACAGCTGTTATACATGGATCTGACATCACTTCTCGTTTTAGGATCTTGTCAGTGCAAGTAGATGTCTTCTTTGGGGCTCCAGAGCCTGGCTTTCTTGGTGGTACCGTACCAAGAGGGTGTGTGGCGGCTGCTTTCTTCGGGCTGTAAATGACCATTCTTGTCACCTGCAGGTCTGCGGCAACACGTATCACAGACATTCCCTGCTCTAACAGAGCTAGGGCGCTGGCGTTTTCTTGCATTGAAAGCTTAGAACGACCCATTTTGATCACCAGAAGGAGAGTTAGAGGGCACCAAAGTCAGTGAAAAAATGAACAAAAGGGCACTAAAGAGCAGCATGCATAGACTCCTCTCTCATCTAGCACTGGCAGCGCACTGAAGCATGATGTGTTGGTGAACAGTGTAAAAAGGGGCACTCTACACACCATCGTCATCAGGTACTCCGCCCACTTTTTATTATGGTGGGAAATCAAGTGAAATCTATTCATAAAATCCCGTGTATAGATTTGTTTTTGCGGCAACTGTATAATAGAATTCTGCATTGGCATCAGCAATATTTTGCCGATGCCCATGCTATTAAAATAACAGCACAAGTCAGAGTAACTGTTAGAGCAAATTATATTGATTCTTAATTTTATTTTTACATTTCTTATATGAAATTAAACTAAAAATAATATATATACAGTAGAAGCCCGATTTAACAAACTAATTCAGCCAAGGTCCAGTCCGTTAAATTGAGCGAGTGAGCGTAGGTGTAACAGTGTTGCCAGAGCGGATTATAAAAATGATACGTACCTAAAAATTCCCTAGTGTACACACACACACATACAGTATATATATTATTGTAAGTGAATTATAGGCAGTACAATCGTGAATTGCAAACGAACAGCAACGTGCAGTAATTTGTTGCAACGTGTGTGTGTGTGTGTCGTGTAACAATGATGTGAGCTGTCTGGGAATTTTGCGGAATATTAGACATAGCTTCGTGTTTGGTTCGATGTACATAATTCTAGCGATTAATAGGACTGGGCAGTTGGTTTTTGGATAGTGAGCGTTATTGTCGTGTTGTTGCAGAAAACGTAGTTCGTTGTTATAGAAGTGTTTTTCGTGGTGATTACTCTCGCGTACTGATTTTGCATTTTCCCATCAACTTACTGTTTCATTATTTTGTTTTCCTATTACAGGTAGTCGTCGACTTACGACTGATCGACTTTACGACCACGAGATAGTGCAATAATATTTAACATTTAATAGAGTAATAGAATTGCAATGTCATGCCTGGCAGTGCAGTACAATTACTTTGCACGTCGCGAGACGCGAGTACGATAGTTTTGGCAGGTTACCGGCAGCATCAGCTTCCCTCTCATTCAGGAGCATGTGGTATTTCTGACTTCATTCATGACAAGGATTATATCTTTAAATTTTTTGTGCTTCAAACCCCCATGAAGATATCTAAAAGAAAATTATCTTTCGATATTTCCAAGCCTGCCAAGAAACAAAGAAAGGTTATTGATCTTGACACGAAAATGAATGTGATAAAACATTATGAAGGAGGGAAGAAAGTTAATGTGAACTTCAGTTATCACATTCTACAGTGTCGATAATTTTAAAAGACAAAGAGAGGATCTCAATTTTGCCTTGGATTTTATATTTTAACCACTTCACTCCGGACTTAAATCTCGCGGGCAGCAGCCAATGCCAGCCGTACGACGTGTCGTAATAATACTCGCATCATAAAATATAGTCACCGCTTATATCGATCGTTCTCTCTTTCACCCGCGAATTTTGAAAACCACAGAGAATGGGATTCAGGGCACATTTGGGAGAATGTAAAAACACAGGGGCGACTACAATAAATATAATCAAGACGCCGATATGGCAGCGTCGCGAATCCACTTGCTCCTCATGACGCCTACGTGTGCGGCACCGTATGGAAGGGGTTAATATGTTTTGCAATTAATAAAATGTAACAGTAAAACTTTTTTATGCCTAGTCTGTTGTCAATAACAATATGTTCGGTACAGCATTTTGTATTTTTATGTTTTGCAATATTTTCGGTACAGTACGTAAACAAAAAGAATGTTTTGAATTTTTTTTTTTTCCTAATTTTGCCTTGCATTATGTATTTTTATGTTTTGCAATTAATAAAATGTAACAGTAAACTTTGTTTAGGCATAGTCTGTTGTTGATAACAATATTTTCGGTGCAGTACGTAAACGAAAAGAATGTGTTTTGAAATAATTTTTTACCTAATTTTGCCTTGCATTCAGTATTTTTAATGTTTTGCAATTAATAAGATGTAAACTATACAGTACAATGATTTTAATTTAACCAACAAAAAAGTATTTGTAGGTCAAAGATGACAGGACTTTATTCAGTGCGTAGGCCTAGGATACATTTCCTAACGACAATTATAAAAAGAATAATGAATATTAAACAAAGCTCAAAGATGATAAGATTTTATTCCGTATGGATACGTTTCCCAAAGAAAGTTTGATGATAGAATAATAAAAATGTTAAAAAATACAGTATTAAATATCATAGGTCAAAGATGATAGGATTTTATTCAGTATGCTACGTTTCTCAAAGAAAATCAGATAAAATTATAAAAAAGGTTTAAAAAATACTATACAACATAGTTCAGATGCTAAGATTATTTCAGTATGCTAAATATAATATAGAATATACATGTATACAGTAACAAAAATAATATTTAAAGGGTAATGTAAACTGTATATGAATAAAGTCTGACTTGCGTCCAGATCGACTTACGACCTGTTTGTCGGAACCGAACTCAGTCGTAAGTCGACGACTACCTGTATACCGTATATTTCTGCTACAATTATACTTTATACATATACTGAATTATATATTATTGGAGAAAAGTGGGAGGTGAGCCAGCTGTTGTTTGCGGACGACACTGCGCTTGTGGCAGGGTCAGAGGAGGGATTGAGGAAGCTGGTGGCAGAGTTTGGGAGAGTATGTGATAGAAGAAAGTTAAAGATAAATGTGGGTAAAAGTAAGGTGATGAGATGTACAAGGGGTGAAAGTGGCAGTAGACTGGAAGTGAACATTAAGGGAGAGCGACTGGAGGAAGTGGATAGTTTTAGATACATGGGTGCAAGTGTAGCAGGAAAAGGTGGAGTGAAAGTGGAGGTAGAATGTAGATTGAGAGAAGCGAGTAAATGCCTTGGTGGTTTAAAGAGTGTAATGAGGAATAGACATTTGGGAATGGATGCAAAGAGGAGACTGTATGAAGGAGTGATTGTGCCAACAGCACTGTATGGGGCAGAAACGTGGAACATAAGAGAAGAAGAGAGAAGGAGTTTGAATGTGTTTGAGATGAGGTGTCTGAGAAGTATGGTGGGGGTTACTAGGCTGGATAGAGTGAGAAATGAGGAGGTGAGGAGGAGAACAGGGGTGAAAAAGGATTTGGGAGATAGGGTTGATGAAAGAATATTAGGATGGTTTGGACACATGGAAAGAATGAGTGAAGAAAGACTAGTAAAAGAGGTATGGAAGGCAGATGTGGAGGGAGTGAACATGAGGGGACGTCCTAGGATGAGGTGGATGGATGGGATGAAGGGGGCTTTGGGGAAGAGGGGAATGTCTGTTGAGGAAGGAAGGGAGAGGACGGAAGACAGAGGTGAGTGGAGAATGGTTGTATATGGATGATGTTGTGACTGCATGAGGAGGAATGGGCTGGGGGGTGGGGGGGGGTAGTATGTGTGAGTAAATTTTGACGCAGCCCGAAGGGATTTCTCCCCGTCCTCGCCTTATATGCAAAGGGGGACGGAGAGGGGGGGTCGCCGATTAAATGAAGCGGCCTTGCTGTGGATGTACTGTGTCTTGCGACACTGCTTCTGACCCAGGGCGGTGGGCAGGGTGCAGGGATGACCCGTCATCCAGGAGGTGCTCAGATGAGAGGAAGGGTGGGAGGGGTGTGGAGTGTATTTAGGGATGAAATGGGTGGGAGTGTTTTTATGCCTTTCCCTTTTTGGCTACCTCCCTTGGAAGGGGGAAAAAGCCTTGGTATATGTATGTATTTATATACCTTCAAAGTACTAAATTATAAATTTTTCCTTGACTCCACCACCACAATCTGGTAACATTGGACTCTGAGACACGCATGTGGCCAGTTGACGGAAAATGCTCAACTTAGCTCATTGTTCCCGCTAAATTGAGCTATTTCCATAGACGCGCGTCTGACCAACTAGCGGAAAATGGTCAACTTAGCGGACCATTTCCGCTAAGTTGAGCATTTTCGTTATTGCTATTTGCAGTTTACTAATTTGAGCTTCCACTAAATTGAGATTCGTTAAATCGGGCTTCTACTGTATATGTATATATATATATATATATATATATATTGAAATGACAAATTTTCTACAACAGAAATTAAGCAAGAAAGAAAAACAGGATGCATATGATAGTTTGTGGGTAGAATGGACAAAAAAATTAATGTAGCTGTAATATAGGCCAAAAACATTATCATTAGCTGATGACAAACTGTTGTTTCAAGAACTGTCTAGTTTCTGCAATCAGGACCTTTTGATAATAGGTGATTTCAATTTTACTGACATTGATTGGATGACACTTGAACATGGCCATATAGGTAGTCGATTTTCTTGTAAAAGAGCCCACAAGACATGGAAACTTACTTGATCTATTGATCACTAGCCATGAAAGCATGATAACTGATGTAGAAGTTGGTGAAACTATTGTAAATAGCGATCACAACTTAGATTCAAACTGCAAAAAAAAAAATTAGAGGATGTACTTGTGTAGTTGGGAAGGCTTATGGGAGGATCTTGATTGAGAGGATTAGGAGAGGAACTGAGGGAGTGATTGGTGAGGAACAGTGTGGATTTAGGACGGGTAGAGGTTGTGTAGATCAAATTTTTGTGGTAAGACAGATATGTGAGAAAGCTATAGGAAAGGGAAAGGATGTGTTTTGGGCTTTTATGGATCTGGAAAAGGCTTAAGACAGGGTAGACAGGAAGGTACTGTAGGAGGTTTTGCGGATATACGGGATAGGAGGAAAGCTTCTAGGAGTTCTCAAGAGTTTTTACGAGAGTAGTAGAGCATGTGTCAGGATTAGAAATGGAGAGAGAGTGTGGTTTGAGGTAAAGGTGGGACTTCATCAGGGATGCGTTATGTTGAGTATTAAGGGAGAGCGACTGGAGGAAGTGGATAGTTTTAGATACTTGGGTGCAAACGTGGCAGGAAAAGGTGGAGTGAAGGTGGAGGTAGAATTTAGATTGAGAGAAGTGAGTAAATGCCTTGGTGGATTAAAAAGTGTAATGAGGAATAGACATTTGGGAATGGATGCTAAGAGGAGACTGTATGAAGGAGTGATTGTGCCAATAGCATTGTATGGGGCAGAAACATGGAACATAAGAGAGAAAGAGTTTGAATGTGTTTGAGATGAGGTGTCTGAGAAGTATGATGGGGGTTACTAGGCTAGATAGAGTGAGAAATGAGGAGGTGAGGAGGAGAACAGGGGTGGAAAGGAAGTTGGGAAATAGGGTTGATGAAAGAATATTACGATGGTTTGGACACATGGAAAGAATAAGTGAAGAAAGACTAATAAAAGAGGTATGGAAGGCAGATGTGGAGGGAGTGAACATGAGGGGATGTCCTAGGATGAGATGGATGGATGGGGTGAAGGGGGCTCTGGGGAAGAGGGGAATGTCTGTTGAGGAAGGATGGGAGAGGACAGAAGACAGGGGTGAATGGAGAACGGTTGTATATGGATGAGGTTGTGATGCATGAGATGGAATGGGTGGGGGGATGGGGGGTGAGATAGTATGTGTGAGCAAAATTTGATGCAGCCCGAAGGGATTTCTCCCCGTCTTCTCCTTTTATATATGGGGAGACGGAGAGGGGGGTTGCCAATTTAATGAAGCAGCCTTACTGTGGATGTGCTGTGCCTTGCGACACTACCTCTGACCCAGGGCAGTGGACAAAGTGCAGGGATGACCCGTCATCCAGGAGGTGCTAAGATAAGAGGGAGGGTGGAGGGGAGTGGATTGTATTTAGGGATGGAATGGGTGGGAATGATTTTATGCCTTTTTTCTTTTTGGCTACCTCCCTTGTATGGGGGAAAATGCCTATGATATATGTATGTACTTGTGTATCTAAAATACCCGATATTAGTAAAGCTCAGTTCATAGAACTACGTCAGGAGCTTCAGCTTACAGATTGGGAGACAAAATTAAGCGAAAGACCTGCAGATCAGATGTGGGAAATATTTCAAAATATGCATACTAAGATGATTCATAATTACATCCTGTTTAATGACAGAAGCCCCCAAATCAGGCTCACCCAAAATGGCTCAACAAAAAAAATTGAAAAAAGTACTGCTAAAAAGAAACAGGTTTATAAGAAATACAAGTGCTCGGGTGCACCTAATGACTATCAAAGTTATGTAATGATACATAGAGATATAAAAAATACAGAAAAAAAAGACATTAAGAAATGAATATCGCTGATAAATTTAAAGAGAATCCCAAAGAATTCTATAGTTACATTAGAGATAAAAAGGTTATTAGGAATCACATTGGCCCACTATTATCTGCTGACGGTCAACTTGGGTATTCAAACGAAGGAATGTGTAATATTTTAAACAACTGTTTTAGGACGGTATTCATAAACAAAACACCTCAAAGTGAACTCCAATCTGAAACCTGTGAAAAATCTAGAGAGAAGTTACTACGGTAAATACAACCAAAGAAAAAATTAAAAGGTGTATAGAGAAACTCAAAATTAATAAAACACCAGGGCCTGTTGGTTGGCATCCAAGAATTTTGAAGGAAATGAAAAATGAGGTTGTTGATCCATTAGAAATTAATTTCAAATAATCCATCATATCCAGAGATGACCTAAGAGAATGGAAGCTAGTTAATGTTACTCCCATATTAAAAAAAGGAAAAATTATGGAAGCTATCATCAGAGATGCTATCGAACATCATTTAGAAAGTAACTGTTTGATAAATGATAGCCAGCATGGATTTAGACAGAAACGTTCTTGCATGACTAACTCGAATTCTACAACACAGTCATCTCAAATTATGACAAAAACAATATAGATTTAATATATCTAGACTTAGCAAAAGCTCTTGATACTGTCCCCCATGAAAAGCTACTTACTAGATTAGCTTCACATGGAGTAAGTGGTAGCCTATTAAATTGGTTGAATGATTGAAAACAGAGTTGTTTTAACCCCTTCCATATGGTGATGCCCACGTAGGCGTCATGAGGAGCAAGTGGGTACACAAGGCTGCCATATAGACGTCTTGATTATATTTATTGTAGTTGTACCTGCGTGACCCCCATACTCTGTAAACTGGCTTCATCATATTTTCTATGGTTATCAAAATTCACAGGTGAAAGAGAATGAGCATTACAGGGGTTACTTTATTTTTTATAATGTGAGTATTATGACGCAACATTGCACGTCTGGCAGCTAATGCTGCCCGCCAGATTTTGGCCCAGAGTGAAGGGGTTAAATGGCAAAAATTCTTGATGGAAAATTTTTATGAGCAGAGTTCCTCAGGGTTCCATTCTTGGGCCACTTCTATTCATAGTACAGTCAACTCCCCGTTAATGCGAGGGTTACATTCCTGAAGATGTCATGTTAATGGAAATCATGTTAACAGAACATAATTTCTCCATAAGACATAACGGTAATAGTGGGGATTACGTTCCTAGGCAACGGGAAAGTCCATCTATTTTGGGATTTTATTACTAAAAATCCTAAACAAACACACTATTGATAAATTTGAAGGTTACAGAAACAATAGAAACACACATTCTTACCATATTGGTATTTATTGTGCGGTAAAATAAAAAAAATTATGCATGTAAACATTATGACGCATCATTACCATCACTGTCGCTTGCCATGCTCCCATCCCCAACCTCACTCCCCTCTCCTTCCTCACTCCCCTCTCCTTCCTCACCCAGCTCTGCCTCCTCACTCTGCTCTCCCTCTCCCTCCTCGCCTCGCCCTGCCTCCTCTTCCTTGACTGTCTTTTTTTGAAAATGGTGGAGTTTCAACTGCGTTGTCTTTTTCTTCTTTTGATCTAACATCACTTTATAACATTTCAGCTCCGACATAACTTTTCTGGCCACTGTTGCACTTTGTTAATATTTGGATCTCTGGCATCCAAGATATCCAGCCCTTCTCATATAAACAAGAGTGCTTTTTCAAGATCACTTTTGGTCAGGACTCTCTCAGACTCTGGGGTTTCTGATATAGGCCGAGATGCAGCTGCCTCCAACTCTGCATTCTGTATCGTCTCCATCTCAATCAGTTCTTCGTTAGTCAGCTCCACTGTGTTGGTCAAACCCAGCTTCCCTGGCCTTGTCAAGACTTTCCTTGTTAGCTTTAGAGACATTTTCTTGGATGTCAATGCCAACGAAATCATACACCAACCGAGGACACAGATGTTTCCAAACCCCGTTTAGGCATTTCCTTGGCACTTTCTCCCAAGATTCTTTAATGAAGCATCTTTGATGGTAAACTGCTTCCAATATTCCGTCACGGTCATCTTGTCTTTTTGTGTCCTCTAAACCATGTCAGTCGGGGTCGATCGTAGATAATACGACTTGAAGGTTTTAATAATTCCTTGGTCACATGGCTGCAGAATGGGAGTGGTGTTGGGCGGCAAGAAAGCGAGCTGGATGTTGTTGGAGAGATTTTGTATTGATGGGGGATGGCTGGGAGCATTATCCAAGATCAGGAGAATCTTGAATGGAATCTCTTTCTTCTTGCAGTAAAGTTCTAACTCTTTTTCCAATTTCCCAAAGTAGTCCTTGAATATGCTCCCCGTCATCCATCCTTTTTTGTTGGATTACCAGTAGCAGGGTAGGAAGGTCTTGACGTAGCCCTGTGAAGACACAAGAACAAATAAAATTAGTTTAGTGTGCCGTGAATTGTGAGTTGGTGACACAATTTTCTTTTTTGTTTTGGTGCACAAAAAAAAGAAACGAGTGTTTACAATCTCGGTAAAAAATTTCAAAGCTTTCATGACTAATAATCAACATCCATACATACACCTGTCTCATCTATATTAAAAATCTGCTTGGAAGTGTAGCCACCTTCCTTGATGATGGTCTTGAGGGTAGCCAGATACGTTTTGGCTGCTTCCACATCGGCAGATGTAGCTTCCCCAGTCATTTTGAGATTGTGGAAGCCATATCGTTTCTTGAGCCTGGAGAACCACCCAGAACTGGCATTGAAGGTCTTGGCTTTGTCTTTGTCCTCCTCATTCTCGTCTTGCACATCCTGGTAGAGACTTAAAGCTTTAGCTTGTATGATGGCCATGCTGATAGGGGCATTATGCTTGTTTTGGTTTTGGATCCATTGTGCCAATAACTTCTCCATCCTCTCCATCTCCATGGATCTTGCTCGGTAACATTGTGAAGAGAAGGCTGATGTACCAGCAACAGAACTGGCTCTGATCTTGTCAGCATTCACCCTGATGGTCTGCAAAGTGCTTTCATTCAGTCTGGTAGCATGAACAATAACCTGAAGTTCTTTCACCCCGATCATAATGATCCAACACTTCTAACTTCTTTTCTATGGTCACAAGTTTTCTTGACCTCTTTGTTGCACTCTCCTTTGGGGTACCAGTACGCTTGGTTGCCATAGTACAACCACTCCTCGTTTAACGACGACAATTCGGACCAGCGTTGCTGTCGTTAACCGAATTGGTCGTTAAGCGAAAGTGTACAGACGCTCCTCAACTTACGTTTTAGTTACGTTCCGAACGGCCGAACGTAAGTTGAAAATGAACGTAAGTTGTTACTGTACTATACATCCGTAAATTCTATTACCGTATCTTATAAAACACCCCTAAATCATTAATTATACACATAACATTGTAAAATAATAACATTAATTTCAAATAAATTAATTTCAAGCAACATAAATTGAGATGGTGGAGGAGGAGGAGGCAAGGCATGTTCAGTTTGTCGTTTGTGCAATGTAAACAATGGACGCAGTGTCATGCGCAAGTATCGTTTGAACTACGGAGAGCGCGCTAAACTAAAAAATTCACTCAATTTTTTTTTTTTTTACAGTCAGTTCAAACGTAAAACGAATTAATGTAAGTAGAGGAGCGTCTGTATACATATACGTACATGTACTGTAAGTACAATGTCCAGCAATACATGTATCTTTATTTTTGTGTATTTTCTCTCTTTTATACAGTACATTAAAGCTTTATTTACTGTTTTGGTAGTACAGAAAACCCTCAAATAACGCGGTGGTTAGGTTCCTGAAATTACCGTGTATGACCAAATCCGCGTATGCTGACATTCTATATTAAATACCGGGGTATTTTTTTAGTTTTGACGATGGGCGCAATATAGCAATAGAAAATTAATTATTAATTTTGTAAATTAAAATGTATCAACGTAATATGCAATCTTGTGGGTGGAAATGAAAATAAAAAATACCTTGCTACAAGCAAATATGCTAATGAATGAAGTCGGTAGCATAGGATCGGGACGCTATCTTGTCGTCTGTCAATTGACGGCCTCGGTACTTCCGACAGTACCTCGCCAGGTACATTTTCTTGAAGGAATGTTATGAAGCAGAGATACATGCATTCCTTCAAGCTGCAAGAACTTTGTATACCCCACAAGCTGAGAGAGTGGTTGAAAAGCCCGCCAACGTCTCCCACGATGATGACAACGAGGATGAGTCGGATGACATTTAATTTGCAGGTAATGATTTATTAACCACTTCGGTACGGGACTTAAATCTCACGGGCAGCAGCCAATGCCAGCCGTATGACGTGTCGTAATAATACTCGCATCATAAAATATAGTCACCGCTTATATCGATCGTTCTCTCTTTCACCCACGAATTTTGAAAACCACAGAGAATGGGATTCAGGGCGCATTTGGGAGAATGTAAAAACACAGGGGCGACTACAATAAATATAATCAAGATGCCGATATGGCAGCGTCACGAATCCACTTGCTCCTCATGACGCCTACGTGTGCGGCACCGTATGGAAGGGGTTAAACACAGGTTAGGTTAGTTTAGGTTAGATGAATTTATCATCCTTTCGTTTCTTCGACGTCGGTATCTATCATAACAAACATGGCGTACCATTCATCCTACACGAGTTCGTTACTTACGAAATCTGTTTTAGCACCTTTTTTGTTTTTTTATTTCTGCTCACAAAATTGCATATTACGTTGATACATTATAATTTACAAAATTAAAAATTAATTTTCTATTGCTATATTGTGCCCATGGTCAAAACTAATACCGATATATACTGTACCCCAGGTAGTTTTTGCAGGTTGCAGGATGGTAATGTAGACCTAAGCTTCAGAACACTTTACCTCACAGCTAATATCCACCGTACAAGTTCATTTATAATGTCATACAAATTTGCCTCAGCCAACTTATCGTACACGACATCGTAACTTCGGGAGATTTACGTTAAACGAATATTGGTCTGTCATAAAGCCCATCGTTACTCCATGTTGTCGTTAAACAAGGAGTGGTTGTACACGAATTTATGTAACACAAAACTTTGATAGAATTGTTTATGAGTTCCACACGCTGTGAGGGCTGGCTTCACACTGAGGACAAAAGGCAGAGAGCGGAAGCATGGGAGTCAGAGCATCTCTTCTGCATTCTGGCGGTGAGATATTCAACTACAGTAGGCGGGAAATTCAACTCGCATAACATCGGACATTTTGTGTTATCAGAATATATACAGGTCGTAAGTCGATCTGGACGCAAGTCGGTCTATATATATATATATATTAGTGATGTACCGAAGCTTCGGTATCGGTAAATATCGGTTTATTTTCAAGCTATCGGTATCGGTAAAATAGAAGGTATCGGTATATCGGTATTGAAAAATGAATACCGATACCGATACCTTGAGAGAAAATTTAAGTTAGATTACTTTCATTCATGAAACAAATAAATAATTATATAAATATATAAAGTAAAGGGTGTCTTTCACGCCATGTGGTTGTGGAATCATTTGCGTCTTATGTAAGAAGAGAAGAGAGCTAGCTGATGGCTATTATCCTATTACCCTTTTCGATCTCATTCTTAATATTTATTTATTGTAATTATTTATTTATATTTAATATTTGAACTTGCATTTTCCAGATAGTCAATATTGTGATAAATTTATTAAATTACAATTAGAATTGCCAGAATTAGCAATAATGCCTAAGTCAAAGCAAAGTGTTATATGGAATCTAGTGACAGTATGCAAAGATGGTTCTTCAAAAGTATCCTGTAATTTCTGTAATACAATATTAAGCAGAGGAGGAATAAACAGGCAAACCCAAACAACAACAAATATTAGAAAGCATCTTCAACATAAACATCCTGATGAGTTTGGAAATGCCGAATTGGAGCAGAAAAAAGCAGCTGAATCAAACCCAACACTTGCCTCATTCTTAAATGTTCCACCTACCAAAAAGCTAAAAATTTCAACTTCAACTTCTAGTCAAAGTCAAACAGGCTGTTCAAGTGCAAAACAGGTATCTCAACAGCCAACTCTTGAAGCTACTCTCCAGTACAAAAAGATTTGTGACATCAACAGTGCTCCAGCAAAAGAGGTACACAAATATATTGCTGAAATGATCACAATAGATTGTCAAACTATATCTATTGTAGAAGATCTGGGATTTGCTAGGCTCCTTAATCACTTAAAACCAAACTATAAGATCCCAAGCAGGAAATACATCTCTAACACAACTATCCCAGAGCTTTATGAAAAAGTGCACAATAACGTACAAGGCATTGTGAGCAATGCGCAAAATATCGGTATCGGTATCGGTAACCCATTAAATTCCTGTATCGGTATCGGTAAAATGCTAAAAAAAATATCGGTATCGGTAAAAATTTTGGTTCTGGCACATCACTAATATATATATATATATATATATATATATACAGTATAAATTACCCTTTATATGATATATATATATATATATATATATTTTTTTCTCTCAGTCTCTCATATATATATATATATATTTGTATATTTAGCATACTGAAATAATCTTAGCATCTTTGAACTATGTTGTATAGTATTTTTAACCTTTTTATAATTTCATCTGATTTTCTTTAGGAAACGTAGCCTAGGCCTAAGCATATTGAATAAAATCCTATCATCTTTGACCTATGATATTTAATACTGTATTTGTTAACCTTTGTATTATTTTACCATCAGACTTTCTTTAGGAAACGTATGCATACTGAATAAAATCTTCTTATCTTTGAGCTACGTTGTTTAATATTCATTAACTTTTTATAATTTTCGTTAGGAAATGTAGCCTAGGCCTACACATACTGAATAAAGTCCTGTCATATTTGACCTACAAATCCTTTTTTGTTGGTTACATTAAAATCATTGTAAAGCAAAATTAGGAAAAAAATATTTCGAAACGCATTCTTTTCGTTTACGTACTGTACCGAAAATATTGTTACCGACAACAGACTAGGCATAAACAAAGTTTACTGTTACATTTTATTAATCGCAAAACATAAAAATACAAAATGCTGTGCCGAACATTTTGTCATCGACAACAGACTAGGCATAAAAAAATACTGTTACATTTTATTAATTGCAAAACATAAAAATACAAAATGTAAGGCAAAATTAGGATTTTTTTTATTTCAACAAAACACATTCTTTTTGTTTAAGTACTGTACCGAACATATTGTTATCGACAACAAACTAGCCTAGGCATAAAAAGTTTGTTATATTTTATTAATTGCAAAACATACAAAAGGCAATGCAAAATTAGGAAACATTTTACTTCAAACAAACAAAATGAAAGAATATTTAGGTGGCTGGGATGCTGACGCTGCCGGCAGCCTGCGAAAACTATCGTACTCCCGTCTCGCAGCGTGCGGAGTAATGTACTGCACTGCTAGGCATAACATTGCAATTCTATTACTCTATTAAATGTTAGATATTATTGCACCATCTCGTGGTCGTAAAGTCGATCAGTCGTAAGTCGACGACTACCTGTATTGATAAATTTTAAGTCGTCTAAGATCGAAATCGTGTCAACAGAACTCATTTTAACGGGGAGTTGACTGTATATATAGATGATATAGACCACGGACTAAAATCTATTGTCTCCAAATTTGCTGATATTCCAAAATTGTGCAGAATGGCAAATCAATTGGATATTCAAGAAGATTTAGATAAATTACAGCAATGGTCTGAAAAGTGGCTAATGAAATTTAACACAAGTAAATGCAAGGTTATGCATGTAGGTAAAATAACAGTAAGTGCAATTACAAGTTATTTGGATATTCGTTAACAAAAGTGGATAGTGAGAAGGATGTCGGGGTAATTATCAGTAATGATCTCAAATCATCTAAGCAGTGTATTTCTAAAGGGATTGACAACATTAAAAGTGAAAATTTTTACACTGAATGAGAATCCGACAAGAAATGATGGTCTCAAACTATCAAGAAATAGATTTAATTTGGAAGTGGGTAGACTGTGTAGTTAACAAGTGGAATAAACTCCCTGCAGAGGTAGTGCAATGTAGTTCAGTTGAAAGCTTTGAGATTTATTTAGTTAAACATCTAAGCAAGATGCTGTAATGCTGGCCATTTGATTTATATTGTTTGTTATTTGTCTATTATTTGCTTGATTTTCATTTATTATTATCTATTATTATTTACTATTTACCTGTTTGTTTAATATTTAACTATACCTATTCATCTATTTATTTTATTTATTGTTATTTATATTATTGTATTTTTTATTTTATTTGTATCATTATATTTTTTCACATCCGACCTAGTTATTAACCGAAAGGTCTCCTGTCAGCATGCTCTGCCTTTGTAATCCTTTATAATCTTTGGGTTTAAATTGCTGAACATCCGTGGACTTGGTTGATTTTACCTGCTTACAAGTACAAAAAATGGGTGGAAGGATTTACTCCCATTTACTCCGCAGCAGTTTATAGCCAAACTAATTGTTTATAAAAAAAAAAAATTATGTATTTTGACAAGGGAATATATAACAATATATCTTTATGCATTTTGGCTTAATAGTTCTCTGTTATTCAAAAATACAATTTTTGTAAGTAGACTTTAGAGGCTTAAAAATTGTTTAAAACATCAGGCATCTTTATAAATAGTATTACATGTATTTTATTAGTGTTTTTAAAGTTTATATTGTTTGTTTTTTCTAATAGGAAGTTGTTCATCAGCAGCAACATAATAAAAAGTATTATTTAAATTTTTTGTTTTATGCATTTATGTAATGTAGTAATTATGTACTACTGGCTTATAGAATAAAACCACTAATTAATTATCCTTAGTGATGCTGGTTGAAAAATATTTGCAAACAAGAATTTCTTATGGAAACAAGTACATAATAAAAAATAGATACATAATAAAATAGTTAAAAAGTAGCCCAATCTGTTGTGTATAAATCTACATAGATTATAAAGCAAGTAAAAATCATAGTTCAATTACTTTATAATAAAACTGATATATCGCAATTATATAAAGTGGAATCGGCATTGGCAACTAAGAGTGAATTAGCATCAGTATCAGCAATTAATGGTAAATAGGCATTGGTATCGGCAAAAATATGAAATCGGCACACCCCTATAAAATTTATTAATACATGCATACATATACCAAGGCTTTTTCCCCCTTACTAGGGAGGTAGCCAAAAAGGAAAAGGCATAAAATCATTCCCACCCATTCCATCCCTGAAAACACTCCACACCCCTCCACCCTCCCTCCCATCTTAGCACCTCCTAGATGACGGGTCATCCCTGCACCCTGTCCACTGCCCTGGGTCAGAAGCAGTGTCGCAAGACACAGCACATCCACAGCAAGACCGCTTCATTAAATCGGCGACCCCCCCTCTCCGTCCCCCCATATAAAGGAGAGGACAGGGAGAAATCCCTTCGGGCTGTGTCAAAATTTTGCTCACACACACTACCTCACCCCTCCATCCCCCCGTCCATTCGCCCGTCTTCTGTCCTCTCCCGTCCTTCCTCAACAGACATTCCCCTCTTCCCCAAAGCCCCCTTCACCCCATCCATCCATCTCATCCTAGGACGTCCCCTCATGTTCACTCCCTCCACATCTGCCTTCCATACCTCCTTTACTAGTCTTTCTTCACTCATTCTTTCCATGTGTCCAAACCATCCTAATACTCTTTCATCAACCCTATCTCCCAACTCCCTTTCCACCCCTGTTCTCCTCCTCACCTCATTTCTCACTCTAGCCTAGTAACCCCCATCATACTTCTCAGACACTTCATCTCAAACACATTCAAGCTCCTTCTCTCTTCCTCTCTTATGTTCCATGTTTCTGCTCCATACAGTGCTGTTGGCACAATCACTCCTTCATACAGTCTCCTCTTAGCATACATTCCCAAAAGTCTATTCCTCATTACACTTTTTAATCCACCAAGGCATTTACTCGCTTCTCTCAATCTACATTCTACCTCCACCTTTACTCCACCTTTTCCTGCCACATTTGCACCCAAGTATCTAAAACTATCCACTTCCTCCAGTTGCTCTCCCTTAACCACTTCACTACGGGACTTAAATCTCGCGGGCAGCAGCCAATGCCAGCCGTACGACGTGTCGTAATAATACTCGCATCATAAAATATAGTCACGGCTTATATCAATTGTTCTCTCTTTCACCCATGAATTTTGAAAACCACAGAGAATGGGATTTAGAGCAGATTAGGGAGAATGTAAAAACACAGGGGCGACTACAATAAATATAATCAAGACGCCGATATGGCAGCGTCGCGAATCCACTTGCTCCTCATGACGCCTACGTGTGCAGCATCGTATGGAAGGGGTTAATGCTCACTTCCAGATTACTGCCACTTTCACCCCTTGTACATCTCATCACCTTACTTTTACCCACATTTATCTTCAGCTTTCTTCTATCACACACTCTCCCAAACTCTGTCACCAACTTCCTCAATCCCTCCTCCGATCCTGCCACAAGTGCAGTGTCGTCCGCAAACAACAGCTGGCTCACCTCCCACTTTTCTCCATTTTCTTTAACCATCTCCAATCCCTGACCCACTACCCTTGCATTTAGCTCTCGCACTACCCCATCCATGCATAAGTTGAACAGCCAGGGTGACATAACGCATCCTTGACGAAGTCCCACCTTTACCACCACTCACTCTCTCCATTTCTAATCTGACACAAGCTCTACTACTCTCATAAAAACTCTTGACAGCTCCGAGAAGCTTTCCTCCTATCCCGTATATCCGCATAACCTCCCACAGTGCCTTTCTGTCTACCCTGTCATAAGCCTTTTCCAGATCCATAAAGGCCCAAAAAACATCCTTCCCCTTTCCTATAGCCTTCTCACATATCTGTCTTACCACAAAAATTTGATCTACACAACCTCTACCTGTCCTAAATCCACACTGTTCCTCACCAATTACTCCTTCTGTTCCTCTCCTAATCCTCTCAATCAAGATCCTCCCATAAGCCTTCCAAACTACACTTAACAAGCTTATCCCTCTGAAACTACTACATTCACACTTGTCCCCCATTCCCTTGTAAAGTGGAACTATACAGGCACTCCTCCAGTCCTCCGGCACTACCTTCTCTCCAGCAAACATTAAATAACCTCACCAACCAGTCCACCATCACTGTACCTCCTTTTTTAAGACATTCTGCATGGCATCCATCCAGACCAGGTGCCTTACCTGCTTTCATCATCTTAACAACTGCCTTCACTTCATCCTTCCTTATTTCTCCTCCATTTTCCTCACTCATCACGGTCATTTTCTTAGCATTTCCCACTTCAGCTATCTTTCCCTCCCTATCCTCCTTCACATTTAGCAACTCCCTAAAATATTCTGCCCATCTTCCCCTTACTGCCTTCTCCTCCATTATCATCTCTCTATCTGTACCTTTTATCTTTTCTTCTCTACTTGATTCGCCTCCTCTTCCTCTCTTAATTTCTTTCCAAAACATCTTTTTATTACTTTCAAAATTTTCTGTCATACTCTTACCCCATTTTACATCTGCTCTCCTCTTTGCCTCCTTTACCTTTTTCTTTACTTCTCTTTTCTTTTCTTTGTACATCTCATATGACTCCCTCATCCTATTTTGTAACCAATCTGTGTAAGCTCGCTTCTTCTCTTCTACAACCTTCTTCATTTCCTCATCCCACCATTCACTACCCTTCCTTCTATTTCCTCCTGTTCTTGTTCCACACACCATCTTTGCACACTTTGTGACTCCCTCCTTGAACCATCCCCATTCCTCATCCACACCTACCTCTACTCTATCCTTCACTCCCTCCCACTCCTCCTTCAGCTTCTTCTTGTACTCCTTCTCCTCTTCATTTAAAGAGTTCACTCTAAGCATCTCCCTACCTTTTGCCCCTTTCCTCTTTCTCCATCTGTCCTCCACTCTCAACTTACCTTCCACCAGAAAATGATCTGATATTCCCCCACCCTCTCCCCTTAGCACATGTACATCCTTAACTCTTCCTATCATAATCCTATTTACCACTATAGTCCATTAAAGCTCTATCTACCACCCTTCCCTCCACCACCCTCTCCCATGTGTACTTATGCTTGACTTTCTTCTGAAACATTGTATTTGCTATCATCAACTCTCTAGACACATTTCCACCATCAACTCTCCACTATGATTTTTTCCTGGAACTCCACATTTCCCAACCACTCCATCAATTGGATCCTTTCCTACCCTAGCATTAAGGTCTCCCAGTACTATTACATTTACACTTCTCCCTAAACCCTCTATGCACTCATTTAAATCTATCCAAAAGGCCTCCCTTTCTTCTACACTCTTCTCACTGCCAGGCCCATATGCACTTACAAAAACCCACATCTCCTTTCCCAGTTTCCTTCATCCACATTATCCTTGAGGAAACCTCCTTCCACTCCACTACATGTTTACCTATCTCTTCACTTACTAGAATAGCCACCCCTTCCCTCCCTCACCCTCTATTCACTCCTGATAACCTCCCACTTACACTCCCAAACTTACACTACCCTTCCCTTTCAGCTTAGTTTCACCCAAAGCCAACACATCCATCTTTCTTCTCACAAACATACTACCTATCTCTTCCCTTTTACTCTCATCTGTACCACATCCATGCACATTAAAAGACCCAAACCTTAGGGTGCTGGTCCGAGAACTTCCAGACCCTCTTATGCCTTTGCTTTTACTTTTAGGAATGTGCCCTGTGGGGCTACAAGGAGAAGGATGCCTAGTCCCAATCCCCGTCCCTTTCTTCTTGCCTCTTACGATCCAAGTGGGAATACGTGGTGGCAGTATTCTTTTCCCCCTCCACAGGGAATTCCCCCACCACAGAAAAAGAATACTCAGAGAAAAGGTACAGGACAGCAACAAGGGGTTGGGGGACAGCATAACGGAGGGACAGTCATAGTATAAAAGTGTCATCATTTCTCTATGAACAGAGTTTTCCTCTATCATAGACAAAATGATGTGTGGCTCTGGTCCGTAGGGGCGCCCCATATAGACCCTAAAGTATCGACTGCATGCTACTTTTCCACAATAGTAAAACCTAAACCTAAAACAGTCTAGTAATATTTGACCCATGGAATGCAGGATTTCTCTCTCTCTCTCTCCCCAACAGCTGTGTCTGGGCATAAAATCCAAAAGAGAAACAAAAACTTGATTTTTTTTTTTTTTTTTTTTTTTTTTTGTGACATGCGGACTCACCGGAGTACTGCCACATTCCATGGGTTAATAGTCAAAGTTAAACATTTGTCAATTGCAATTGAAGTTCAGCAGGCAGCATTAATTTCTCCCCTGTTTCTGAAGTCAAGCAGTTATGGTGTGGGGTGTATACATTACCACCAATGCTGAAGAGGCGTTTACTTTCCACTGAAGATGGTGGAAAGCACAGCATTTTGTTGGCAACTTTTCCAAGTTCAGGATATGAGTTGTCTCTGCACCAATTCAAGGAATATGAGTCACATGGTTCTAGTGAGAGGGAGCAAAACTTATCAACTTTGCTTTGTAGTGTCAGAACAGATGAAGATAATCTTAATTTTTTTCTTTGAAGTTTCATTTTGTCCAAATTTGACCCATGTGATTGTGAATTTGACAGCAAATCATCTAAGCATGAGTGAGAGTCATAGCTGTCATTGTCAAAAAGCATAAAGATGTATTGTTATGTATTAACTTGTCAAAATACATAAAAAATTCTTTATAAACAATTCGTTTGGCTATAAATTGCTGTGGAGTAAGTGGGAGTAAATCCGTCAGCCGATTTTTCGCACTGATAAGCAGGTAAAATTGATCTAGTCCGTGGACACCCAGATGATTTACTCCCATATTACTCTCACTTAATTTCTGTTATAGAAACTTTGCTGTTTAAAAATATATATATATATATACAGTATATATATATATATATATAAAAAATGCAAAAATAAAATTAAAAATTAATATAATTTGCTCTGACATTTACTCCGACTTGTGCTGCTATTTTAAAAGTTTCTGTGATTATACATCCTTGTGTCTGCAGATTTTATCACCTCTGCATAAAATTTTCAAAATGTGTTTTATGGCACTAGATGGCAATGTAGGTTTACCACCACTGCAGTATATTCCTAGCCACCTCATTCCCTACAGTTGTGATGCTATTTGAAAATGAAATAAAGCAATGATTATTTGGTAGTGGTATCTCAAATAGCACATGCTGCATGGCCCAGTGCAACCACCAGAACAATGAAATAGGTGAATTACTGAATTGGCATCAGTAAAATGATAGACGAGATAAACACCATATGAGGACGGAGCCTTTATTTGTACAATGTTTCGCTTATTACAGCTTTTTCAGTAAAATAATACCAATATCAATTCTTGCTGCTGCCAATTAATTGGCAAACTCCTAATATATATACACATATGCACCCTTGGTATATAGATTTATATATATATATATACAGTATTGTGAAACACGTAGTTTAGCCTCAAATAGTTTGAGGGAGAGGTATTTGAAATTTCAGATCCAATTTCTACCCACTGCACTAAACTGGAAGCTGTAAATCAATTCCAAAATCATGCAAACATGGATATTCAACATGAAATTTAATATACTATTATTACTATATAACCTAACCTAACATAACCATTCCATATAGAAAATAGATCTTTAAAATAAAAAAATAAAAAAGAAGAATGTGTTTGCCTGATACTGGAATAGAACCAAGCTCTCTCTCTCTCTCTGCATTGTGTGCCCTCACAAAGAAGGTAGACAAGGAGGACAAAGATATTTCCCCAATCAACTCTTAACCCCTTCCATACGGTGCCGCACATGTAGGCGTCATGGGGAGCGAGTGTATTCACGAGGCTGCCATATCGGCGTCTTGATTATATTCGTTGTAGTCGCCCCTCCATAATGACATTCTTTCTAATTCTTTTGTAATCGCATTTTCTATGGTTATCAAAATTCACAGGTGAAGAGAGAACGATCGATATAAGCGGTGACTATATTTTATGATGCGAGTATTATTACGACACGTCGTACGGCTGGCATTGGCTGCTGCCACCGAGATCTAAGTCCATGACGCCTACGTGTGCGGCACCGTATGGAAGGGGTTAACATGCAGTCAACTCTCAACATTTGTGGATCACTTACAGATTTAATTATTCAAGGAGATGTGAATATGACCAGATTAGATTATTTGATTATGCAAATAGGCTGCTAATATTAAATTATGGTATTTCTGCTTAGGTCTACGTATGGTCTATTGCTTTTTGTATTCTAGATCAACTCACCATGTCAGTTAGCAGCATTTCTTAAAAAAAGACATATCATATATTAATAATAACAACACTGTTTAGTGTATAAAATGGTATCTGACGCTCCTTAACTCTCCACCATCTCCCCATCTCAAACGCAGTTCAATCCCCTTGTCACCTAAGTTCCATGTAACTGCCTCTTCCCAAGCAAGGAGATATTGTGTATTCTCCTTGTAGAAATCCACATGCATGGACATTTTCATGATTCAGTATTTCATGAAGTATAAAATTTATATATATATATATATATATATATTATTATTATTTTTTTTTTTTAACTACATTTGTACATACATTTTTACACATTTTCTTGATCTGAAATTGGCTGGATATTTTTCTCATTCTAATTATCCTTCTTTCATATTTTAATTTCATTCTAGTTAGATGCTTCTAGTTAGAGTAACCTCTTCAGTATGAGTCAAATACTTGTGTGCACATTAGGCAGCCAGATATATGATTATGCATCACAAAACACGCATTAAGAAATATAAAATTATAGCTGTAATAATTATTCTTTCACCCAGAATGTTTATAATCACAGAAAATGCAATCAAGCTGGTTCACACAATATGGGGGTTACTCAACTACAACTACAATACTAGCTCCTTGTATGCTCACTTGAGAGCCTCATGATGCCTACATAGGTGTCATCATATTTTAAGGGTTAAAATAGGTTAGGTTGCATACCCAAGTGTTAAGTTTGGTTGGTTGCTGATTTACCCACCCTGTACTGCCCACATGTTTCAGCACCATTACCATTTTCCCTCATTCATACTCTGACCACCATGGTCTTCTCACATTGTGTTTGCATTTACCTAATTGTAGTATACAGGAAAGAAGCAACAGTCATTGGGTCCTGTTTCCTACTCTCCAATTTATCATATGCCAACTTGGTATATCTGTATGTGTGCACAAGTGCATTTCAGGATATTGCTTTTATGGTTCTGTCAATGTTGGTTGTCACCATGGGGGTAAAAGATGTGTGTTAGAGGTAGTTTAATGGAATAGACTTCATAACCATGTACTGAGTGGTGAAACTATCAGTTGTTTTAAGAGAGGGTTAGACAACTTTCTGGATGGGGATGATACCATATGTTCAATAAGTAATGAGAAAATGTCAGGCGAGACATTAAATATGTTTTAATCAAAATACTACTTCATGGTGAAGTACACATACATATATTCTATAAAATGATTAACTGGCAACTTTCTGTATTTGTAGGCCCGAGTGCAGCAGTGAATGTGGTGGAACCAGTCTGATTCAGTTTGCCAATCTGTGAACACTTGTCAAGATGCAAGGAAACATAGAGCAACATTACGCCATCAGATTTTGTGTTAAGCTTAACTACTTCACTCCAGGCCAAAATCTCGCGGGCAGCATTAGCTGCCAGACGTACGATGTTGCGTCATAATACTCGCATTATAAAAAATAAAGTCACCGCTGTATCGATCATTCTCTCTCACCTGTGAATTTTGATAACCATAGAAAATGTGATGAAGCCAGTTTACAGAGTATGGGGGTCACGCAGGCACAACTACAATAAATATAATCAAGACGCCGACATCGGCATCCTCGCGTACCCACTTGCTCCTCATGACGCCTACGTAGGCGTCACCGTATGGAAGGGGTTAAGAAAACCAAACAAGAAGCTTATGGAATGTTAAAGGAGGCCTATGGGGATGAACAGATGAGCCAAGCAAGTTTCTATCTGGTTTAACAGGTTTTCTGAAGGAAATGAACAGGTTGAGGATGAACCCAGATCTGGAGCACATTGAGGAAGTGCAAAGGTTAGTGATGCAACACCATTGAATATCTTTGAGGATGATATCTGAAGTTGTTGGTATTAGTATTGGCACAGTAGAGACAGTTCTAACCAAAGATCTGAAGCTCCACAAAGTCTGTGCCAAGTTCGTGCCTAAGATCCTCTCTGATGACCAGAGGTAGTTTCGTGTGGAATGTTGCACTGACATTCTCGAAATGATAGAGGCTGATTCAGGTTTCCTGAATAAGGTAGTGACTTGCGACGAGAGTTGGGTGTTCACCTACGACCCTGAGAGCAAATGTCAGAGTGCTCAGTGGAAGCACGCAACTTCCCCCAGACCCAAAAAGGCAAAGATGAGCAGGTCACAAGAGAAAGCCATGGTCATTCCTTTCTTTGACTCTCAGGGGCTTCTTCATGTTGAATAGGTTCCTCAGGGTCAAACCATCAATAAGGAATATTACCTTACTGTTCTGAAAAGGTTCAGGAAGAATATGAGAAAGAAAAGGCCTCAGCAGTGAAGGAGTGGTCAGTGGTGGTTCCACCAGGACAATGCCCCATGCCACAAGTCAACGCTGGTGACCACCTGGATGTCCGACAGGGGAATGAAAGTGGTACAGGAAGTCCTCATTATACGGTACATATGCGTGTCTGAAAACCTTACCGCAAATTGAAATTACCGTATACCGAACCCATTATAACATGTAATAATAGGATATGGCAGATGTACCTTCTCCCTGCTCTTTCCTCTCCAAAGTATCTAGCAGATACCATATCTGTGAATTTTTCTTACTGTAAATAGAATCGAGGGTAGTAATTACCAAATACCGTAACTGTGAATTTACCGGATAAAGAATTACCATATAAGGAGGACTCACTGTACAACACCCACCCTACATCCCAGACCTAGCCCCTTGCGATTTCTTTCTGTTCCCACGCATGAAAGACAGCCTCAGGGGAACCAGATTCCAGTCAACAGAGGAGCTGAAAGAGGAGTTGGAAAGTTACCTGAAGGGACTACTGAAAAAGGACTTTGGGGAGGTCTTCCAGGATTGGGAGAGGTGCATGCGTGTGTAGATGTGAGAGGCAATTATTTGGAAGGAGACAAAGTTTTGTAACCTTAAGTAAATAAATAGTGTCTCTCCTGACATTTTCTCATTACTTATTGATCGTAGTGGTAGGTGGTGATAGACATGGAACTGCCTAGTGTAGGCTTTATGGTTTCTTGCAGTTTCCTCCTTTCATATGTTCTTATAAAATCTTCACTTTCTTCTTTTCTTATTCTGGAATATATGGGGGTCAACTAGAGATTGTATTATTGTTGAAGAAGGCATTTTTTGACAGTTCTTTATGTTGCAGGTGCATGTCAGCGAGCAGGAGTGGGAACTGGACCAGTGATAACAGGAGCAGCAGCAGCAGTGCCAATTTGACAGAAGGAGCAAAATGACAACAGCAGCCGTCCAACATTTGAACCCGCCAAGGGTGGGATGGGGCGTGGTGAACGAGATTTAGCTGCCCTGTCTAAGCAGTATTCATCTCGAGATTTGCCATCACACAACAAATTGAAGTACCGCGAGTATGGTCAGAACAGTGTTGATGAGGTACGCAACAGGGAATTCCGACGTGAGTTGGAGGACCGTGAGCGTGCTGCACGAGAAAAGAGGAGTGGAGGTAGTAGTAGTAGCAGCAGTGGATCCAGAGATGTTTCTTCTTCTTCATCATCATCATCCTCTAAAAAGCCCCGGCTAGACCAGATTACTCCTGCAAACCTAGATGCTGATGATCCTCAAGATGAAGATGATGATGACTCTGATAATGATGATTCAGAAGATGAAGCTGCCCTTTTTGCTGAGTTGGAGAAGATTCGTAAAGAGCGGGCTGCAGAAGAAGCACGGAAAGAGCAGGAGCGACAGGAACAGGAGGACCGGATACGTATGGAAAATATAATCAGTGGAAATCCTCTCCTCAATCTAAGTGGTAACATAAAGTCAGATTTGAAAGTTAAGCGACGTTGGGATGATGATGTAGTGTTCAAAAATTGTGCAGCATCAGAACCTGAAAAGAATGAAAAGAATTTTATCAACGACTCTTTGAGATCTGACTTCCATAAGCGTTTCATGGAGAAATATATAAAGTAGTGTACTTTTGATAACATTACTCAATTGGAAATTTTGGGTTTTTCCAATATAATTAAAGTTTCGTATATAATTCATCAGTGCATTTTAAGATGTACAAATTTCGTTAAATTAATTTTCTTGGACCTTGCTTTGCAACCACCACTTATTTTTACTATTGTATGAATGCTTATCAGGGTTTTCTTATAAAGTTTCTTATTGTTGTACAAACTCACTTAAATAGAATTGTTTTGCAAACAGCAGTAGTTACTCCTTTACCATTCATTTTAACAGATATACCAAAAGGTTTTTCCCGATATATTGAAGGGGTGGCCAAGTGTACACCCACCCATCCAAAAACTCACTCATTTTCCCATTGATCTTAACACATCAAGAATGAAGGGTCATCTGTCCCATTCCATATTTCTTGTGTCAGAGGCAATGTATCAAGACAACACTTCCACACCAGGGCCTGACACTCAGAGCTGATATACCCCCCCCCCCCACTGCTGCATCATGTGGCAAACTCCTCCCACCCTTATCCACTTAAGAAATATATGGAGACAAGAAGATCCTTTCACACCATGTAATTCCCTTGTCCATTTATTACCACTCTCCATTGACTCCCAATTTTTTTCTCACTTCCTTGCTTAACAGACATTCCTCTTGTATCCAATGCTCCCTTCACCCCATCCATCCCCCTCATTCTTGATCTTCCCCACAAGTTCCCTCTGTCCACTTCTGCTTTTCCCCACTTTTTTGTTAGTCTTTTTTCATTCATTCTTTCTATGCCCAAACCATCCTAGCATTCTTTGGTAAATTTTGTCTACTAGCTCTCTTTCCACTCTTGCTCTGCTTCACCTCCAACACTTAAGCTCACATACTGTATGCTCAGGGTTTCCATTATTACCATCTTCAAATTCCAAGTCTCAGTTCCATACAGTGCCAAGGGCATAATCACTCATTATACACTGTATTTTTCACCTACTAAGAGTCGAGGCTTTTCATTTGTCTATCTATATACCAAGAGCTTTTTCTCCCATATAATGGAGGTAGGTAAGTCAGAGGTACGGATCTATTCCGACCCATTTCACTCCCCTCCACCACCCTTTCCACCCCTCCCATCTCAGCTTCTCATGGATGACAGGTCATCCCTGACCTGTTCATTTGTACCATGTAATGATAATTGCTGCTTTGAATTTCACTGATCCACAATCCCACAGTAGCACTGGTCCTTGGTCCCTCAGAGATCTGTATGGGAAGAAATTTGAATTGTTGCTTGTGTTGCATTAGTGTGGGATCTGTCACCAGTTTACAGTAGTTGGAAGAGGTTAGTAGCTTTTCTTATGTGAAAAGTTGGAGATGATAGAGACCATATGCCCATCCCAGAGACTGTGTCAGCCCCTCAAGAATGCACCCCACCCCCAGATGGAAGTGAGGGTGTGGGTAGGTTGTGAATTACAGTTGTTGTCTTGCATTTAACAGACTGGCAACCCCAAAGTTGCTGAGAGATCTGTATGAGATTGTGAGGACTGTTGCCAGCTACTGTGGGGCTGCAGCTTTTCCACTTTGTGGAACTAGAGGCAAAAATTGATTGTGATCAACCAAGGTTATGAAAATTTTTAACATAATGGCATTTTACTTACAACTATTTGTTATACTCTATAACATACTATTGTTTCAAATATTTTGAATGGAATTGTATTTTTTTTTTTTTTTTTTTTTTTTTCATTCTTTCTTAATTGGAGGCTAATCTCTGCTCAAAAAAGAATGTTGATCACATGTCTCGGCTTCCTTTCTGGTACTGGTCTTGTATCTCTTCTTTACCACCTCTAAACTCCCATCTCAGCATGATTACATTGTCCCCAAGTGGTGGTTGTTGAGAGGGAAATACAATATAAGGTGAGCATTTCTTGTAAGAAAAAAAAAAAGAACATCCTTTAGGTTTGTTAAAGGGTTTTCAATTAACAAGTGGGGCTAACTATTGTTTAACATTAATTTTAATAATTTCATCAGTATTTTGGAATAAATGGTATACATTTTTATAGATGAATGTTAATAAATGTGTAGCATTAATTTTTGGTCTTGTATTGCCCTGTCCATCAGAGAAAATTTGCCTTGCTTGCTCTTTTCCTCCTTCATCACCCACTCTACTGCTACTCTCCTTTGAATTAATGTATTCATTTATTTGATTTGATTTTTTTTTTTTTTGGGGGGGGGGGTCCTCTTTCAAATATACAGTTTAGTAGTTAAGGTCTTAAAACGATATTGAAAATAAAAGCCTGAATGTGATGGCAAAGTAGAATATATAAAGAAAAACATTCTTAGTTTATGTCAAGTGCCAGATTATAGTCTATCATTTGCTTGGAAGAAGTACTCTGATGGAGAGCTGGACTAAGAAACTATTTTCTAAACTTCAGCAGTGGAAAGAGAGAAATTACCACATGAATTAAATCTTGATCAAGAGATGTACAGAAAAAAAATCAATGCATCTGATATAATTGCGAAGAGGGTGGATTCCACATTTAACAAGCTATAAGGATTACACATTTGACAAGTGAGTAGTAGTTACCACAACAATAATAAGAGATTTGTCTTTAGTTATATATCTACATACCAAGGGCTTTTTTCCCCATATAAGGTAGGTAACCAAGTCAAAGGTACACGCCCACTCCCACCCATTCGCCACCCTTCTTTCCTATCTTGGCTCCTTGTGGAGAAAAGCAAGCAAATGTCTTGGGAGGGGAGGGGGGGAGAGTGTCATGAGAAATGTGCTTCTGGGAATGGATGCTAAGAGAAGATAATTTAAGAGAGGCAGAAAGTAGAATTTTAAATGTGCTTGAGATGAAGTCTGAGAAGTATGGTAGAGATTACAAGGTTGGATAGAGTGAGAAATAAGGAGAACAAGGTCAGGAAGGGAGCTACCAGATAAGGCTGGTGATAGATTATTGGAATGGTTAGGGCACATGGAAATAATGAGTGAAAAAATTATTAGCTAAAAAGGTGTGGAAAGCAGAGATGGATGGAGTAAACTTGAGGGTATGCCCAAGGATGAGATGAATGGATGGGATGAAAGGGGCTTCGAGCAAGAAGGAAATGTCTATTGAGGAAGGAAGGGAGAAGGCAGTGGATAGGGGTGAGTGGAGGATGGCTGTGCGTGGATGATATTTTGACACAGCCCAATGGGGATTTCTCCCTGTCCTCTATTTTCTGCATGAGGAGACAGAGAGGTGGGGTTGCTGTGTAAGTGAAGTAGATATGCTGTCGTGCTGGATTGGGTCTGATCTAGACAAGAGACAGGAATGACCCTTCATCTATGAGGAGCTGTATTTGTTCTGACACTTTTATCCTTATGGACAATCTCGCACTACTATTTCATGACCTCTTACATTTCATGTGTTGGTCTAGTTTGATTAGCGAACCATTGTATACATTGATGTAGGTACAGTCATGGATGCGTGTGTGGGGTTTTATTGCTTTATGGTAATTGGTTGGGTCTTGTTCCCAGATGCTTTGCCATACAATTAGCATTATGGATCAGGGTACTGGATAGTAGTCTGTTACTGGCAATGAAGTGGAGGCATTGAAAGGGAATAATGCCACCTCGTGATGTGCTTTGTCAGCTTGTTAACCTGAGGTAGTACAAAGGATTACAAAGGCGGAGCATGCCGACAGGAGACCTTTTGATCCATATCTAGGTTGGATGCGAAAAAAAAATCATATTAATAATAAAAACTATAATAAAATAATAAATAAAAACTATAACAATGTAAATAACAAATAAAATACATAAATAAATGCATAGGTATAGTTAAATAATAAACAAACAGGTAAATAGTAAATAATAATAAATTGACATATAACTAATAATAAATGAAAATCAGACAGACAAATGACAACAAAACAAAGTACCCTACAAAAGGATATATATTGGAAGCAGGTGAAGATTTTGATGATCTAAGAATGGATTTTGTGGACCATTGGGTGGTGGGACTTCAAGGGTGAAATTGCTTGTAGGATACTTTGCAAGTCTGAGGTGATTATATAGGATTTAGGGAGGAGTGGTGGCTAATACACCGGGCAGCAAGGGCAATGAAGCTTGATATGATGGGAGGGAGGGAGAGATCCAGGTTTGGTGTCAGTTGGGAACTGTCAGTGAACAGCTGTTGAATGAGTGAATAGGTGGGGGAGAGATTCCTGTTGGGTGACTTCAGTTGCCCTTAGATCTTTTGTAGGGTGGCTGAAGTGTGTGTGTGTGTGTGGGGGGGGGTATTGGAGGAAGAAGCCAGAAGGCATGGGTGGATGTTGTTATGGGAAGGACTTTCTCAGCTATTTCCAGTGTGGATAATAGGTCTCCCATTCACTTGTCACATGGATGGGCACTTGTGGGTATTTGTTAAATTCTTGATGGGTTGTAGAAGTTTTGATGTAGGACATTGGTTGCTCCTGATGCAGTAGAGATATCTTGGTGATATCAGGGATTGCTTGGTGCCCAGAGAGGGCACTTTCTGCATTCAAGTGTTTTGGTGGAGTCATCAGAACTAGTACCACGAGATGGCACTGTACGCTGCTTTAGAATGTGAATTACCAAATAACAAACATTTTTGTCAAAAAGTCCCTCATAAAAACACTTGGGATAAGATATTTTTTAAACATGGTTCTTGTGAAAATGAATAACCTTAAAAAAAAATGCAAATTTATACCAGAGCATGGTGATTACCCTGTATGACTGCTCTATGTTTATATGTTGCAATAAAGCCTTTAAAATGAAGACTATTCCATTTTATTTTCATGTTTAATTACAAAAATTGTGTTATTTGTTATTTTTTCCAATAAAGTGTGTGACTGAGGCAAGGATGCATTATAGCTATAATCATTATTATTTTTTTCTTTATGTGGAGTGCAGTGAAGAAATAAATGTTTTATCATTGGTTTCCAATGTCAGCCTGTTAGTTGTCAGTAAACTGCCATAATTCAGATTCATAAATGACATACGGGAACATCTGGAAATCTTGCTGGGTCACATGAAGAATTGTCACCCCAGAACGCCCACATAAACAATCGTCACCCCAGGAGATCCCACTTGAAGAATTGTCACCCCAGTACGCCAAATCAACAGTGGAATAAAGATTAGGTTAGGCTGAATGAGGGTTATGCTTACTGTCATCAACTTGTACAACCGAAGAATCGTAAATCCAGAATGGTAGTGAAACAACCAGATACCCATCAAAGTCTGTGGTGACAATTCTTCATGTGATCCCATTTAATTCTGAACTATGAGTTCCGTTTCCCCTACTAGGATTTTTTTATCTTTGCTCGGATCCGATTTGCTCCTAAACTTAATTTATTGGTTTAATAATGCTTAGAGCAAACCTTACATAACTTACTTGTAAGGCAGTTCATATACTTAATTCTTTGATGGTGAATCTGCCTTTTTGTTAGCCATCAAGAACGCTTTGAATCGCATGTCGAAAACGTAACCAAATCAGTTAAAGGAGCAGTTAGTCCCCAAAATTCATACCTTCAAGTTCTCTTCATACATTAGCAGGACAACACTGTAGCTCCGCACTGACTCTTGTTCCAAGGACGATTCCCACTAATTTTCTATTTATCTTACACAGAAACTAAAAGTTTCAACAAGCATACTTCAATGGTTTCTGAACCTATTAAATTTCCAACACTCAAATTTTCTTACCTTCCTATTATGATGCTTCCTCTTGTTCAACTTTTCAGTGTCTCTTGAAGTGAAACTTCTCTTTGGAACCGTTACCCTTGGTCAAGTTTATCATTTCACTTAAAATCTAATTCAAATTATTTAGATTATTTTATATTTCTGCTTAAAGTTTTATTATCAATTAAATTACCACAGTTGGTTAAATAGACAAATGTTGGTAGTTCGATTTGATTAGATTTATTTCAGTATAAAATAATTTTACAAGCAAATTGGGCCAAAAAACAAAACAAATGAAATAACCAATGTAAAGAATATACACTGAGTCATAGGTGCATACACATACAAAGATATACCAAGGGCTTTTTTTTTTTCCTTACAAGGGAGGTAGCCAAAAAAAAAGACATAAATACCATTCCCACCCATTCCATCCCTATTACACTCCACTCCCCTCAACCCTCTACTCTCCCTCTTGGCACCTCCTGGATGACGGGTCATCCCTGCATCTTGTCCACTGCCCTGGGTCAGAAGCAGTGTCGCAAGACACAGCACTTCCACAGCAAGGCTGCTTCATTAAAATGGCGACCCCCCTCTCCGTCCCCCCATGCAGAAATGGAGAAGACTGGGAGAAATCCCTTCGAGCTGCGTCAAATTGTTCTCACATACTACCTAACCCCCATCCCCCCACCCATTCCACCTCATGCATCACCACATCATCCACACACAACCTTTTTCCATTCACCCCTGTCTTCTGTCCTCTCCCGTCCTTCCTCAACAGACATTCCCTTCTTCCCCAAAGCCCCTTTTACCTCATCCATCCATCTTATCCTAGGTTGCCCTCACATGTTCACTCCCTCCACATCTACCTTCCATACCTCTTTCACTAGTCTTTCTTCACTCATTCTTTCCTTGTGTCCAAACCACCCTATCTCCCAACTTCCTTATCACCCCTGTTCTCCTCCTCACCTCCTCATTTCTCACTCTATCTACTAGTAACCCCAATCATACTTCTCAGACACCTCATCTCAAACACATTCAAACTCCTCTCTTTCTTATGTTCCATGTTTCTGCCCCATACAGTGCTGTTGGCACAATCACTCCACACAATCTCCTATTAGCATCCATTCCCAATTGTCTATTTCTCATTACACTTTTTAATCCAAGGCATTTACTCACTTCTCTCAATCTACATTCTACCTCCACCTCCATTCCTCCCTTTCCTGCCACATTCGCACTCAAGTATCTAAAACTATCCACTTCCTCCAGTCGCTCTCCCTTAATGCTCACTTCCAGCCTGCTGTCACTCTCTCCCCTTGTACATCTCATCACCTTACTTTTACCTCCCACCCCTTGTACATCTCATCACCTTACTTGTAACCACAGTCAGGTAAGAATATAATAATAGACAAGGGGTGAAATGTTTTTTGTACAGAAATGAAAAAAAAACAAGAAACTGCTGGTGTCTGCACTCATTCAAAGCCATTGTGATTATGCTTGTAGATCATGGTACAGTGGGCTATCCAGAAGATATGTGTAAGCTGCAGGTGGCTCAAAATAAAATTGTACGATATAGACTTGCCGGTAATATTTGAGAAGTGCACAAGTAGCGATGCATTACTAATATATATACTGTATGTATATATATATATATATATGTGTGTGTGTATGTATATATATATTCATTCTGTGTAGGATGTACGATAGTTTAGGCAGCCTAGTGCTGCCCATATGTACTGTATGCACTATGCATTGCATAGTCCATACATTAGCAAGCAAGTAAGGGGAGTGCGCCGAAGCACGGCAATAAAGCACAAACTTTACATGATATTGTTTCATTCAACATCTACCATGGTGCAGTAATCACAGGATAGGACGTATGCCCTACAACCTCCAGGATGCCCTTGCCATGCTGCCCCACCTACATGCCCGCTTGACCACCCAGGGCCACCACCACCTGCGGGTTCAGACAATTGGCGGAAGCCATTCAGTCCTTGGCTTCATTGTTCGCCGAAGGCCATGGCTCATCAGCCACCAAGGTCCCGCCCTCCGCAACTAAGGAGAAATGTGAGGTGGGAATGGAGCCGGCATTATTCAGGACCTGGAGGAGATCCATGGGGTGCTGGTTATCCCTCTGTAGATTCAACCCACACGACGCAGTGTCCCATGTGAGGCTATACTGTACTCCGGCTTTACAACGCACGCTGGTACAAGAATGGGACTCCCTCACCCCGGATGCAGCTCTGGATACTATTGAGCAAATAGTGTTACACAAGTACAATCAGGCAGTGCTCTGGTCTGATTTCTTTAATGCATCACAGGAACCCAGTGAGTGTTAATGATTATTTCACGAAATGTTCACAAAAGGCTACAAACTGCGAGTTCAAATGACCCCAGTGCAACCACTCCCTAGCAGAATACATGTTATTGCCCAAATTGATAGTGGGGTTTAGGGATGATGCGCTCTGACGCCACGTTTTTCAACAATGTGACGATATCACGTGTGTCGAGACATAAGAACAAGGTCCGGTTCATTCGAAGCGTTGCAGAAAGATCAGCTAAGCTGTGCTGGCAGGAACCAGCTTGTGCGGCTGACAGCAGTGAGTGTTCAGACCTACAAGACAAAATGGCAGCAGCCGCGGGCAGACCCTCCGGCACCCCCCACCCAGAGGCGCGCACCTGTGGAAACTGTGGCGCACGTCAGTGACGTCACATGCACTCTGCCAATATGATGGGTGCCAGAAGCGTGGTCACTTTCAAAGGTGCTGCAGGAGCACCCCCCCCTCTTCTGAGCCCAGACCAAGAGTGATATCACCGGTGTCAGAGGCTATCAGGTGTGCCGTCAACCCAGTGTCAGTTATCATCTACGGGGCCACACCTCAGGCGATCACTGGACGCGGTGGTGGACACAGGGCCAGCACTCCTGTCAGGGGTGGGGTTGCAACCTACAAATCTACAAGCATGTGCTAACCTGCAAGACATGGCTGACCTCCCATTGAAGTGCATGGGCACCTCAAAATGCAGCATCGCCCTAGGGGCTCATACCACAGAGCAAGACATCTACTTTGTGCAACCAGCCAAGGATCTCTTCCTATCTCTTGATGCCTGCAAGGGGCTACATCTGGTACCCGGGAGCTTCCCACACATTTCCCCCCAAAGTGGCACATACCCAGCCCACACCAGAGACAGGTCCACTCACCCAGCCACTGCCCAGACCATCCACAGTGTCTCTACTCCCGCTCAAGGAGTGGCTACTATAGCACTTTTCAGCACCTCAAGAGTACCGCTGCCGGTGATGTACGGGCCACCACATCGAATCCACCTGGCCCCCGTAGCCAACCCTTACACGAGTCACACGCCGACATCTATGCTGAAGCACTGGAAAGCAGAGGCAACTCGACGAAGATGTGAGGTGCAGGGTCATTGAGCCTGTTCCGGCTGGACTGCCCACCGAATGGTGCACCCGGATGGCAGTGGCCAACCCCGCAGCACTGTTGACTTTCAAAGGGTCAGCACAATCCCGCACCCTTCGACATGGTTTCCAACATTCCCAAGCACTCCTAGAAGTTGGTAGCGGATACACACTGGGTATACCACCAGGTGGAGCTCCACCCGGACAGCCACAACCTCACCATGTTCATCACACCATGGGGTAGGTACAGATATCGCCCCACCCCCATGGGCCACTGCTCTGCTGGTGATGCATACACAAAGCGGTTTGACAATGCCATACAAGGGATAGTAAGGAAGCACAAATGCATGGATACACCCTGTTGGGAGATAGGGTGGATGAAAGAGTATTGGGATGGTTTGGACATAAGGAAAGAATGAGTGAAGAAAGACCAGTATAGAAGGTAGATGTGGAGGGAGTGAACATGCCTTTTGACTTCCGCATTAAACCGGAGCGCTAAATGCCCTTTTTACCTGGTACTTTGGGTGGTACATTGGGTGATTCTTTGGGGATCTTATGTACCTATTTATCGTGTTATCAAATTTATTATACTTTTCATACCACTATTGTTGTTTCTGATTTATGCATGTGCATTTACTTTATAGAATATATATATATATATATATATATATATATATATATATATGTAGTAAACATAATTGTGTTTGCTTGTCTACTTCACAGCTATGCAAACTTCCTGGTACATGGGGGTAGATCTGGTGTTTCTTTTGGGGGACCCGATGTACCTATTTATCATGTTAGTATCAAATATATCATGGCTTATATATAGGCCAGTCATTTTATGGATATACCCACCACAAATTGCAATAGTAATAAAACTTGGCATTTTTGCTTCTTTTGACCCATGTAATAACATAGTAAAAATCAAGGAAATTCGAGGCATTGGAACACATTCATTTCGAGCAACCACTTTTTGAAAGTTATGCACGAAAATACGGTAATAGAAATGGCATAATATTTTTGTTATAATAGTGCTTTTGTTATTTCTTTCACATTTCTCAAAAGATGTCAAAAATTTGATTATTGAATAAATAAATTGAGATAATTAACGTCTAATAGCCTTTTGTTATTTTTTTTTCAGGTTAATCAGTAGCATGGGCGATTGCGTTTTCTGCAGCGAGTCTCTCGGCAACGGCGAACAAACCACGAAATTAGATGCCAAGGGGTGTGATGGAATAAGCAAGGCAAATGACCTATGGCAGGCTGATATCAGTGTCGCACCTGGACAAGTTGTATACACCAAATGCAGGAAGGACTTCTGCTCCCAACTGTCTATTGAGCTAGACATCAGAAAACGGGGATATGACTGTACTGGTGGTTTCAGCGGCACTGTGCGTGCGCGTCGATCTGCCAGTTCTGCGTTTAACTACAGCGAACACTGTTTGTTCTGTGGAACACCAGACAAGTACCAGGGCAGACAAAAAACGCATAAACTTGTACCAGTCCGAATAATGGACTTCCAGAGGAAGGTTACAGAGAGTTGTGTTGAACGCAATGATGCATGGTCAGAGACAGTAAAGGCTCGAGTAGAATTCGTCCAGGACTTGCATGCCGCTAACACAGTCTATCATAATATATGTAGCATACACTTCAGAACTGGGAAGCAGATTCCACGCCAGTTCCTTACAGTGCCAAGCAAGCGACCTAAGTATGGTAGACCGGCTGATGACACACGGAATGATGCATTCATAAAAGTCGTAGGGTACCTCAAAGCCAATGACGAGGAACAGACAACGATACCGGATCTCATAGAGAAAATGGGGGAATTTCTTCTTGGAACTGATTGCACACCTTATGGATTCACCTACATGAAGGAATGTATCCAAAAGCACTTTGGTCAGGATATCACCATCGCAGAAATAAATGGCAAAGAGAATGTTGTGACCTTTCGCCACAGGGCCTCTGCGATCATTCACGAATTCCATCAAAGGCCAAAGGAGACATCATCTGAAGCTGAGAAGATGAGACTGATTAAGACGGCAGCAAAACTGATCAAAAGTGACATGAAATCCGTACAACAGTCGATAGATATGTACCCATGTACAACTGAAATGTCCTCAACAGAAGAAGCCATGTCGTTCCTACCTGAATCACTAAAACTCCTTCTTCAAACACTGTGGGCCGAGATGCTGATAGAAAAGTCGGTTCTCTAGGGCAAGCTATCATGCAGGCAATTCGGCCCCAAGTGCTGCTGGCACCCTTACAGATAGGACTGGGTGTACAGATGCACCATCATTTTGCATCAAAGTTCTTGATCGACACCCTTCATGCCCATGGATATTGCAGTTCTTATCGTGAGATACAAAGGTATGAACGGAGTGCAGCAGTTGTACAAGGGACAGACATACCAAACTACCGGCCAGAGCAGGTCATCCAATATATGGCGGACAATGTCGATCACAACATCCGTACAACAGATGGCCTCAACACATTCCACGGGATGGGAATGATTGCGTCTGTCACTCCAGGTACCCAGACGTCAACAAGAGTGCCACGTGTGCCTGTGACACTGAAGGATGTTGTAGCTGTGGGCCGAATAAACATCCGACATCTGACATCACCTTGCGATGGGCTAGATATTCTGAGGTATGAGGTTCTACAAGATGAGATGGAAAAGGACAGATCTACCAACCTTGACCTCCTCTGGAAGCTGTCCCTCACATTGCGCTCACCACGACCAGCATGGTCTGGCATGATGCAAGCCGTGCACACTGGTGTACATCCAGGGAACAGCAGTGATCCAACTTGCATCTATTCAACATTGACATTTCTATCTGAGCACGCCAAACAGTACAACGCAAAGGTCATTATCACATTTGACCAACCACTTTGGTGGGGGGCGCTTACCATCATTGAAAGTCAATCGGAGGGCAGTGACTTGCGTAAGATTGTACTGCACATGAGGGGCTTCCACACGTTGATGAGCTTCTTGGGGAGTATTGGAAATATCATGTCAGGATCTGGACTGCGCTCTGTTCTGGAACTGGTGTATGCCGAGAACACTGTAACACACATGCTGTCTGGCAAGGCATATGACCGAGGTATCTGTGGGCATCTCTTGGTTGATGCAGCACTGAACACTCTCCTTGCAGAAAGAATACTTGGTACGCTAGTGCCTACTTGTTCGCAGGCTAAGGATGATGGTCCTCAGGGCACTGTAGGAGATGACGAACCAAGTGAAGACGAGATAATCCAAAGCATAGATGATGCACAGCCATGGATCCACATGATACCGAGTCAGGGTCGCAAAGTGTGGGAGCTGGACCAATTGACCTGTGTGAGCTGCGAGACCTGTATGATTCATTGATGAAGGGTGAGTGTTCCACTGAAGATATCCTTTCAGCTCCGGTTCTGGACTCTGTTCGTGACATCTTGAATGTTGCCCGACAATCGATGAAGGATCTGCATACTGCACAGCTATGGCTGCAATACATGGACATGATTGACATACTGAGGACATTCCTGAGGTCGGAACGCATTGGTGACTGGCGTCTGCACGTGCATGCTTTGCACGACATGTTGCCCTACCTGGCAGCTGCAGGCCATCTCTACACCAAATCTATTTACGCCTACCTGCAGCGACTGTCACAACTGTCTATTCAGCATCCCGAGGTCCACCAGAATGGATATCACGTAGTGCGGCGCTCAGATCGGTACTGGGCCAGCTTGTCCGCAGATCTTCTGATCGAGCAAGTGCTCATGAGAAGTGTGAAAACCACAGGGGGACTGACAAGGGGTCATGGCATGAGCAAGTCGCAAAGGATCACATGGCTGCTGTCCACCCCCATATGTGCAGAGGTCAACATGGCCTTGCAAGACTACACATCAGTGCAGTATGGGACCAGTGACCAGCACAAAGAACAAAGAGCAGCTCGACAAGCACGGGACACAGATGACACGCACAAACTCATTGGCTACCTGTCATCAAAGGATCCCTTTGGAAACGATCCAACTCTGCAAAGCATTGACACTGGCATCACAGCTGGAGATTCGGTCAATGCTGACCAAGCAGCGTCAGTGGGCAGGAAGATCTCAGATGGAATGGTTGGCAAAAAGTTTCTTGATCACACGTTCAAGAAAAAAAAAAAACAGGTTGTGACTTTAGACACGTTCATCAGTGAAAAGTGGCAAAGAATCTGTTCTGATAGATCCACAACTGTTGTTCCAACGTCCGAGTATGGCAGGATCACGCTGTGATGACCTCACTGATGTTTTCAAGTACGAACTATGCAGTTACCCACCAGCACTGTTTCAGACCATTGATATCCTGCTTGAGGCCGACAAGCCAGCGCTAGCCGAGGCCATTTGGAAACAACTCCCCCTTGCCGTTCGCAACACAGTGCTGCCACAGAATGTGCAATATGTTCTGGATGGTGGGGCACTGCTACACAGAATTCCTTGGAATTTTGGCGAGACCTATGAAGGAATCTCCAGTCACTACATACGATATGTTGGAGACAGGTATGGTAACGCTGTCATAGTGTTTGATGGATATGTAAGTACACCCTCCACCAAAGATGTAGTGCACAGCAGGCGCGTTCGATCTCACAGTAGTCCCCTTGTCAACTTCACAAAGGACATGGTATGTACTATGAAGAAAGATGACTTCCTTGCCAACCAAACAAATAAACAAAGCTTCATCAATCTACTGAGTGATGACCTTCAACGGCAGCACAACGATGTTCTTCATGCCAGGGCAGATGCAGATGTCCTCATAGTGGAGACAGCCATTGCATGTGCAAACACCAAGGACACCGTGGTAGTTGGTGATGACACCGATCTTCTTGTTCTCCTATGTAGTCATGCAGGGCCCATATCACACAACCTGTTCTTCCGACCTGAGCCTAAGCTGACGTCAAGGAGGCAAGCAAGATGTTGGAATATCGAGTAAGTACAAAAGACACTTGGACGCCATGTGTGTGACAAGCTTCTTGTGGCACATGGACTCCTGGGTTGTGATACCACGTCAAGACTGTACTCAATTGGCAAATCAGCAGCTTTGAAGAAGCTGAACTGCAGTGCGTATTTCTCTGGGCTTTTGGCAACGTTCAACACTCCTGGAGCGTCGAAAGAGGATGTCATGACAGCTGGAGAGAATGCCCTGGTTTGCTTGTACAATGGCCAGCCCGGGGAAACACTGGACATACTGAGGCTTCAACGCTTCTGCACTGTCAGAGTTGAGCCTCGTACCCTGCCCCCTACATCAGCATCTGTAAAGCAACATTGCCTACGGGTGTATCTTCAGGTTCAGCAGTGGCAAGGAGATGGCATGGATGCCAATGGTTGGGGATGGGCTATCCGTGACGAGAGAATGGTTCCCGTTATGACCGAGATGAAGCCTGCTCCAGATTACCTGCTAGATGCCATCCACTGTGGCTGCAATACAGACTGCAGCACCCGACGATGCAGCTGTCGCAAGTACAACCTGGAATGCTCTTCCGCCTGCAGTGAATGCAAAGGACTTCACTGTTCTAATGTGACCTTGCCAGAACCACAAAGTGATCCAGAAGAAGAATGCGCTCTTGCTGGTCCTGAAGATGAATAAACATTTGTCAACGTGGTCTGGTACATGGAGATGTCTTGGCAACATGATTAGACTTAACTCTCAGTTCATTCAACTCTTGATCCTTGGCCATGGTCATCTTAATTTAGCTAAGGTGAATGCCGGTGTCGTAATGTAACATGTATACAGTTGTTTGTCTAGAATATACACTGAAAATTTTATGCAGATTTTCTCTTAAAACCTCTTAAACGATTGCAAAATTTGGAAATGTTCCAATGCTTCGATTTTCCTTGATTTTTAGTATGTCATTCTCCACTAAATTTGACATTGAAAAATGCATGTTTCATTACTATTGCAATTTGTGGTGGGTTCGACCCAAAAATGGCGTAGAATGACTGGCCTAATACTTTTTTGCTGTTTCTGATTAATGAATATGTATTGACTTGATAAAATTTCAACATATGAATATATAGTAAACAAAATTATATAAGAAGTACAGGAGATCTGTATATTTCAACTGTCTGTAGTCCTCTTCTGCTGAAGCGGACTACAAATAGTGGTCAAAATATACAGATTCCTGTACTTCTGATATTATTTCTCCAATAGTGGGTTTAAAGTGTATATTTACAAATGTATTATAACATTACAGTTTCCCAAAATCAATTATATCATGGCTTGTACACTTTTGCTGCTGTTTCTGATTGATAGATATGTATTGACTATAAATTTTCAATGTATGAATATATAGTAAATAGAATTGTGATCGATCACAAATTTGCTAGTACTAAATCAGAGACTGGCTCCTTCTGTAAAAACAGCTTTTATCACACTAGTACTATACTATTAAATTTCAATTTAAGAGTTTATTCAACAAAATATTACACATTACATTTGCATGTTGAAGATGCACATATATATATAAACATTAATTTGTTGAAAAAGAGAGAGTGGAAACAAATGTTCTCCCTTAATTATAGTTTATATATAGTTAAGTATTTACAATAGTTTTTCACAGAAAAGTCAATTTTATCACAAAGATGGTAATAGGTCTATGCAGATTTTATTTATCCAGTAGGAGCAGCCAATATTTACAATTTATATAGATATAAGGTGTAGATATACAATTTGGGTAGTGTTCACAAGAAGCTACACATTACTATAGGCCAGTATCACTAACAAGCACTATAGCCAAAATTTGTGAGAAAATCATCAAGAATAGATGGTTAAAACATCTGGAAGGCAACAACATAATAAACCCAAGACAATTTGGGTTCAGACAAGGAAGATCATGCACCACCCCAGATTTAAGAAAAATTAAAAAAAAAAAAAAATTATTGCATAAATACATAGTAGGGATCTTGCTCTAGATGCTGGTAAAGTGTTTTTATCGTACCAACATTTTTAAAGGGTTTAAAGGGCCTACCCTCCCTCCCCCCGGCAGCCAAATGCTGCGCACGACCATTGTTTACATACGTGTTGACCATATTTTACTCTATTTTTTTGCGTTTGATGCACTCAAAGTTTTCTCTTACGTCCAGCATGCACGTGAGTATGTGGTGTGAGGAAGTTCAGCCTGCACGACTGGCAGTGGCCTGAGCCTTACAAAGTATAGGACATGTACACGTTAGCTTGCCGCGTTCACTAATTTGCCGTGTGAAATTCGCATATATTTTTCAGTGAAGAGATATTTGAATATATTAGCCATGCCTAAGCTATCCAAACAAAAGGCACACTTGCAGAAGATAAGAACGTCTACATTAGCAACTCAAGGGGAGAAAGAAAGAACCCCAGCATCAACTTTATCACCACCTCCGCCACCACCACTAGTACTCCCTCGAGCAGCTCTCTCCCTGCCATCTACATCCACATCCTCAGCACCTGATCCTCTGTCCTCTACACCTATATCAGACACGTTGTCTCTACGCAAACAACTGTTTGCTAACAAGTGGCTACAAGGATGCCTCCTTGTTGCAACACCTTGAGTTTAGAGTCTCAAACCTCACAGTGATGTCCCTGATGCAGCAAGAGCCTGTTCCAACACCAGAAAGGAAACCCAAGAAAAGAAAGAGAGCTGAATCCCAGCAATCAGACTACCTTGCTGGGTCATTCTAGACCAAGAACTCAAACTTTACGACAAAGAGTGAGGTGGCAGCTTATGAGACCCTCACTTTGAGTGAATAATATCCTACACTGTAGGAGGGTACAAAGTGCCTGAGTTACTTGAAAGATGCAAAATCATCATGAAAATACAATGGAACCTGTTTTCAATGGGTCTTAGGAGGTCCAATGTAAAATTTAGTCAAACTAAGGAAAAAAAAAAATTTAATACTCGTTTCTGAAAAATGTAAGTTTTTGATACACAAAGTCTATCTCCTCCCTCAATTTTCAACCGATTTTGTACATGAGGTCTCTATTAATAGCTAGATAAATGACAAAAAATGAAATAGAGAGTTTTTTCTGCATATGTTAAATAGAAATTTTTTAATAACGTGTCAAAGTCAAAATTTTGCGTTTTTTTCGATAATTTTTTTATATTTTTTTCCTCGGCGTTAAACAAAGATATTAAAAAAAAAATTCTATTTTGTTTTTTATTTATGTAGAAGATTCTTTTGCTGTAAAATGGAAGACATCGAATAAAAATTATAAGAGGAGATAGGATTAATCAGCAAGATCCTTCAGAAAAAAATATTTTGGGCGGGAGGTCCCCTTAATATGGTTCTACTCAAGACTAATAGGCATAGTGCAAGAAAGAAATGGATGGGCAGATTGTGCCTTCCTAGACTTGCAAAAAGCTTTTGACAAAGTACCACACAGAAAATTACTAAAAAAAAACTGGAACACATAGGAGGAATACAAGGGAACCTACTAAAATGAATGGAGGACTTCCTGACTGGTAGAAAGATGAGAGTAGTGCTCAGAGAAAAATATTCAGATTGAAAAGAGGTGATCAGTGGAGTACTGCAAGGATCTGTATTGGCACCAATAATGTTTGCTATTTATGTGAATGACATGGACGAGGATGTGAAATGTTACATGAGCTTCTTTGCAGACAATGCCAAACTGTTAAGGAAAGTAGAAACTGATAAGGACTGTGAAGCACTGCAGGAAGACCTGAATAAGGTATGCAACTGGAGTCAGAAATGGGAAGTGGACTTTAATACTAAGAAGTGTAGCATAATGGAGTTTGGAAAAAAACAAAAACAGAATATCAGGAAAATATACAATTGGAACCAAGGAGGTAAAGAAGGCAGGATCCGAAAAAGATTTGGGGGTAATTATCACAAACAACTTGTCCTATGATAAACAGATTAACAAAAATGTCGGAGAGGCTTACAACTTGCTAAGATCAATAAAAGTAGCATTTGCATACTTGGACGAAGACATGATAAAAAAAATATTGGTTATATTGATAGAGTATGCAGCGACATTGTGGTCACCCAGTACCAAAAAGAATATAAAGAAAATAGAAAGAATCCAGAGAGCAGCAACAAAAATGACACCTGCACTTGCAAACCTATCATATGAGGAGAGATTGGCTAAACTGGAGTTACCGACGCTGGAGCAAAGAAGAGAGAGAGGTGACCTACTGACCATCTACAGAATCATGAAAGGCATAGAGATACTCGATAGAGAGGACTTACTAAACTGGGACAAGAGAAACACAAGAGGACATGGAAAGAAAATAAAAAAAAAACATAGCTATAGAAGAGAACTGAAGAAAAACAGTTTTTCCACATAGAGTAGTGGACACTTGGAACAAACTGGATAATGAAATAGTATGTGCAAAAGCCATTCATGAGTTTAAAAGTAAACTAGACACTGTGAGATACAAAGGCGAGACACCACGAGCATAGCTCCCCTTCCCGCAAAATAAAACTAGGTAAATACTTGATTTGCTTCTACTCAAGACTAATAGACATAATACAAGAGAGAGATGGGTGGGCAGACTGTGCCTTTCTGGACCTACAAAAGGCATTTGATAAGGTACCACACAAAAAACTAATAAAGAAGATTGAGTCAATAGGTGGCATCAGAGGAAAATTATTAGAATGGATGAAAGATTTCCTGATTGAGAAGAAAATGAGAGTAGTAATTAGAGATAAATTCTCAAACTGGAAAGAAGTGAAAAGCGGTGTCCTGCAGGGATCAGTACTGGCCCCGATCATGTTTGCCATATACATTAATGACATGGATGAAGGTGTAGTGTTATATGAATTTCTTTGCAGATGATGCAAAAATACTAAAGAAGGTAAAAACGGAGGAAGACTGCAACTCATTGCAACAAGATTTGGACGAGATCTGGAGTTGGACTCAAAAGTGGGAAGTAAAATTCAATATAAAGAAATGTAATATAATGGAATTTGGAAAGAGTAAAAACAGAATATCGAAAGATTACAAAATTGGTGAAGAGGTGAAAAAAGTAAACTCGGTGAAAGATCTCGAAGTGATGATCAGCAAGGACATGACACCGGATAAGCATATTGATAAAATAGTCAGAGAAACCTACAATTTATTGAGGTCAATTAAAGTGGCGTTTGCTTATTTGGACGAGGAAACGATAAAAAAAAAATTACTACACTAATAAGACCAAAACTTGAGTACCCAGCAACACTATAGACACCCAGTATTAAAAAGAATATAAAAAAATTAGAAAGAATACAAAGAGCAACAACAAAACCAGCACCAACTCTTTCCGAACTGACATATGAGCAAAGACTGTCTAAACTAGAATGACCAACTTTGGAACAAAGAAGGGAAAGAGGAGACTTGCTGACTATCTATGGAATAATGAAAGGAATGGAAGTCTTTGAAAAGAATGACCTGTTAATATGGGATAATGGTAAAACAAGAGGACATGAAAAGAAGCTAAAAAAGGATAGTTACAGAAGAGATCTGAAAAGGAACAGCTTCCCACACAGAGTGATAGATACTTGGAACAAATTAGACAACGAAACAGTGTGTGCAAACACTATTTAAGATTTTAAGAAAAAACTTGATGCTGAAAGATACAAAGACGGGTCACCATGAGCCTCTCTTCCTGTAGAGGTTCTGAAGTTGTTCCATTGCCCCTTGGGGAGAGAGAAGAAGCCCTATATCATGTTGGCTAAATTATAAGGCCTCATATATCAGATTATATAAAATCTGTCTGTAAAATTCCAGAATCTCTCAAACACTGAAATTTAACATTAAATTTATATTGTCCAGTAGCTCTTAACCTTACCTAACCTATTACATGAAAAAAAAATTAAATGCAAAAGTGAAAGATTTGGAAAATATGTTTGCATGATTCAGGAACACTACCCATGTATCCCGCAACCACCACATGTGATATGTGCACTGCCTCCAAATTACAGTTTCCCCGGCCACATGCATAAATATACCAAGGGCTTTTCCCCACTTACAAGTGAGGTAGCCAAAATATAAGAATAGATAGAAATATTTCATTACATACCACAATACAATATTCAATGTTAGGAGATACGTGGTGTGTAATGCTTAACATCTGTTGAGCAAATCAGCTACGGGTGTTTTGATTACCTCGGTCCCCTGCAAAAATTTAGATTATGTTATTCATAGACATTTAATGGAGCACTTTGATATGCAATAAGTAACTGAAAATCAGCACAAGTTTCGGCTTAAATGCTTATGGGAGACTATTACTAGAGATAATTTGTTACATATCCCAGTTACTCAACAACCCTAAAATTAGACAAATGGATGCCATAGTTTTGTACCAGCCAAGCCCTTTGAGAAAGTCTTTCACCAACAATGATTAGCTAAATTGAATTACTAGGGCATTTGAGAACTATTTCTTCACTGAATTAAGGATTTCTTGACATCTTGAGAATAGTGTGGTGTTCTCAAGATTGGCCAATCCTTAGTTCTTCCTGTAACTTCTGGGGTTCCCCAGGGCACTGTCTTGGGACCTCTTCTCTTCCTTTCTTACATTTAGGATCTACATCACTTTCCTCAACTACTAGACTCTTTGTGGACAAAGTACATGAACAGATAGGAAACTGAAATTATTGACTTCAAGATGACCTTTGCCCTTGAAGACTGGGAAGCCAATGGCAAATGGCACTTAGACCTGACAAATGTCACCACATCAGATTCACCTATACTAATCAACCCATCTAATTTACCTATACACTTCACAATACAGATCTAGATAGTTCCCAACCACAAATACCACATTTCAATAGACAAGTAGTCCACACATGTGAGCAATGTCAGGGCCACAGCCAATAGGACCCTGGTATTCTTGCACAGGAACCTCAGGAGGTGCAATGCAGACATCAAAATTCTTGATTTTAAGACGCTCGCTTGGCCACACTTAGTATTGGAACACCATTTGGTATCTACACACTAACAAAGATGTATACAAGCAAGTCCACACAAAATAAAGCCACAAGATGGATCAGACATCATTACAGACACACTGTCAGTCATTAGGTTTTTAACCTAATGACTGACAGTGTGTCTGTAATGATGTCTGATCCATCTTGTGGCTTTATTTTGTGTGGACTTGCTTGTATACATCTTTATACATTAAACTTGAACCACTTGAAACAAGGTGAATACAGACAACTATGTATAAAATTACACAGTTTAGTTGATATAAACAAAGAAAATTACACCCAACAAATACACTAGAGGCAGTCACAACCTAAACTACCACATATACCAAACAAGCACAAAAATATTTAAGTGATCATTCTTACCCAGCATCATCCAAGAATGGAATCACCTCCCATCTTGTATAGTCAATAGCCCCACTCTCTATACTTTTAGAAATGTGGTCATACATGACTACCTCCCTCTCCTCAATCCTAATCTCAATTCTGACCCTAATTCTGATCTCACCCTTAACCCTTATCCTAACCCCATTCCTAGACCAAATCCTGTCCCTAACCCGTAATTCCATTGTTCAGTGCCTGCAAATTATGCCATCCATGAGCATTCCTCTGTGGGTTCCCATAAAGAAAGAAAATTTATATTTGCTAGAACTTAGCACAAGTTATACCACCCTACATCAAGATGGGAATGAAATGATAAACACAACCATAACTTAAACTATCAAATACAAAAACAACAAACTATGATTCACCTATACTAATCAACCCATTAGTAGAAAAGGTGGTAGAAAAATGTGGGTTGGAGTGGGAACACTATATTCCTGACATTTCGATTACAAGGCTTCTTCAGAAGAAGACTTGTAGTTGAAATGTCAGGAATATAGTGTTTTCACTCCAACCCGCATTTTTCTATCACCTTGTCCACTCATCTGTCTTACCTTCATAGCATATATATATATATATATATATATATATATATATATATATGGGAAGGGAGATATAGGTTTTTGTAAGTGTGTATGGGCCTGGTAGTGAGAAGAGCGTAGAGGAAAGGGAGGCATTTTGGATGGATTTCAATGAATGCATAGAGGGATTAGGGAGAAATGTCAGTGTAGTTGTATTGGGAGACCTTAGTGCTAGGGTAGGAAATGAACAGATAGACGGAGTGATTGGGAAGTATGGAGTTCCAGGAAAAAATGGTAGAGATGTATCTCGAAAGGAAGTTGATGATAGCAAATACAGTTTAGGAAGAAAATCAAGCATAAGTACACATGGAAGAGGGTGGTGGATGGAAGGGTGGCAGATAGAGTGTTAATGGACTATTGTAAGAGGCCGGTAGTTGTACGAATGGAAATTAGGTTGAGAAATACATGGGTATTGAAATGCTGAGTCAACGCCTACTGTTTGATAACATTGAAGGCACCGTTCTGTCAGTATAAACACGGCCGACAGAGGTGACTGTTTTATAATCGCTGATGTAATCAATTCAATGTTAGCGGCAGACCATTTGCGCAATGACGTCACGCTCATGCTTTTGCTTATGCAGCAATATTTCTGGAAGGACTGTAACAGCCTCTCGGATTGGAGGTAAATGGGTATAAAAACAAATATTATTGGCCTAAAGGGAAAAAGACACACCCTTAAGGTGTGTCACTTGTTTTGAGAAGTAAAAGACTATTGGACGAATAAAAAGTGACGTCTGAACGAAGGTGGTCTGGCGTGGAGGAAAGGATCTCGGACGAGTTGAGAGAGGGAGATCCTGAGTGTAACCAAGACAGTGTAATTATAGTAGAAGAAAACTAATCCAATTTCCTTAACCTCAGGACTGGTTAAAGTACATGACAATTACTAGGCATGGGGCCTACTGGTTAAGAAGAACTTGAAAAGTTATTGGAATTGACGTAACCAAGACAAGGGGCCTTGTGAGTGAAATTTACGAGACTACTAAAAGTGTAACGGTCGAGGACCGACAGTGGTGGTGACAGTGGTGACAAAGGAGGTGAAACTATATAGTGGTTACCAGGAGTATAGTAGGAAGAGTTAAGGATGTACATGTTCTAAGGGGAGAGAGTGGGGGAATATCAGATAATTTTCTGGTGGAAGGTAAGTTGAGAGTGGAGAAAGAGGAAAAGGGCAGAAGGTAGGGAGGTACTGAAAGTGAACTGCTTAAATGAGAAAGAAAAGAGGAAGGAGTACAAGAAGCTGAGAGAGGAGTGGGGAGTGAGTGAAGGATAGAGTAGAGCCAGGCGTGGAGGAGGAATGGGGATGGTTCAAGGAGGGAGTCATAAGGTGTGCAAATATGGCATGTGGAACAAGGAGGACATGAGGAAATAGAAGGAAGGGTAGTAAGTGGTGGGATGAGGAAGTGAAGAAGGATGTAGAAAAGAAGAAGTAGGCTTTCTTAGATTGGTTACAAATAAGGATGATGGAATCATATGAGAGGTACACAGTAAAGAGAAGAGAAGTAAAGCAAGCATAAGATAAAGGAGGCAAAGAGGAGAGCCGATGTAAAATGGGGTAAGAGTATGACAAAATTTTGAAAGTACAGACGCTCCTCAACTTACGTTTTAGTTACGTTCCGAACGGCCGAACGTAAGTTGTTACTGTACTATACATCCATAAATTCTATTACCGTATCTTATAAAACACCCCTAAATCATTAATTATACACATAACATTGTAAAATAATAACATTAATTTCAAATAAATTAAATTCAAGCAACATAAATTGAGATGGTGGAGGAGGAGGGGAGGAGGAGGAGGAGGCAAGGCATGTTCAGTTTGTCGTTTGTGCAATGTAAACAATGGACGCAGCGTCATGCGCAAGTATCGTTTGAACTACGGAGAGCGCGCTAAACTAAAAAATTCACTCAATTTTTTTATTTTACAATTTTTTTTTACAGTCGGTTCAAACGTAAAATAAAAAAAAAACGTAAAACGAATGAACGTAAGTAGAGGAGTGTCTGTAATGAAATAATGTTTTGGAAAGAAATTAAAAGAGGAAGGGGGAGGTGAATCAAGTAGAGAAGAAAAGGTAAAAGGTGCAGATGTAGAGATGATAATGGAAGAGAAGGTAGTTAGAGGAAGGTGGGCAGAGTATTTTAGGGAGTTGCTAAATGTGAAGGAGGAATGGGAGGGAAAGGTAATTGCAGTGAGAAGCGCTAAGAAAATTACCATGATGAGTGAGGAAAATGGAGGAGAAATAAGGAAAGATGAAATGAAAGCAGCTGTTAAGATGATGAGAGCAGATAAGGCACCTTTGGTTTATGGATGCCATGCAAAATGTCTGAAAAAAGGAGGTACAGTTATGGTGGATTGACTGGTGAGGTTATTTAATGTTTGTTTAAGAGACAGTAGAGTGCTGGAGGAGTGCCTGTATAGTTACACTTTACAAGAGAAAGGGGGGACAAGTGTGAGTGTTGTAGTTTGAAAGGAATTAGTTTGTTAAGTGTAGTTGGGAAGGTTTATGGGAAAGTGTTTATTGAGAGGATTACAAGAGGAACAGAGGGAGTAATTGGTGAGGAACAGTGTGGGTTTAGAACAGGTAAGTGTTGTGTAAATCAGATTTTTGTGATAAGACAGATATATGAGAAAGCTATAGGAAAAGGTAAGGATGTTTTTTGGGCTTTTATGGATCTGGAAAAGGCTTATGACAGGGTAGACAGGAAGGCACTGTGGGAGGTTCTGCAGATATATGGGATAAGGAGAAAGCTGTTAAGAGCAGTAAAAAGTTTTTACGAGAGTAGTAGAGCTTGTGTTAGGATTAGAAATGGAGAGAGTGAGTGGTTTGAGGTAAAGGTGGGACTTCGTCAGGGATGTATTATGTTGTCCTGGCTGTTCAATTTATACATGGATGGGGTGGTGCGAGAGGTGAGTGCAAAGATAGTGGGTTAGAGATTGGAGATGGTTAAAGAAAATGGAGAAAAGTGGGAGTTAAACTAGTTGTTGTTTGCTGACAACACTGTGCTTGTAGCAAGATCAGAGGAGGGATTGAGGAAGTTAGTGACTGAGTTTGGGAAAGTGTGTGAAAGAAGGAAGTTGAAGATAAATGTGGGTAAAAGTAAGGTGATGAGATATACAAGGGGAGGGAGTGGCAGCAGGCTGGAAGTAAGTATTATGGGAGAGAGATTGGAGGAAGTGGATAGTTTTAGATACTTGGGTGTGAATGTGGCAGGAAAGGGAGGAGTGGGGGGTGGAGGTAGAATGTAGATTGAGAGAAGCGAGTTAATGCCTTGGTGGATTAAAAAGTGTAATGAGAAATAGACATTTGGGAATGGATGCTAAGAGGAGATTGTATTTACCTAGTTGTATTGGCTGCTTGTTATTGTGGCAAAGTAGCATGTGGTTGATACTTTAGGGTCTATATGGGGTGCCCCTACGGACCAGAGCCACACATCATTTTGTCTATGATAGAGGAAAACTCTGTTCATAGAGAAATGATGACACTTTTATACTACGACTGTCCCTCCGTTATGCTGTCCCCCAACCCCTTGTTGCTGTCCTGTACCATTTCTCTGAGTATTCTTTTTCTGTGGTGGGGGAATTCCCTGTGATGGGGGAAAAGAATACTGCCACCAAGTATTTCCATTTGGATCGTAAGAGGCGAGAAGAAAGGGACGGGGATTGGGACTAGGCATCCTTCTCCTTGTAGCCCCACAGGGGACATTCCTAAAAGAAAAAGTAAAAGCATAAGAGGGTCTGGGAGTTTTCAGAACAGCACCCTAAGGTTTGGGTCTATTAATGTGCATGTGTGGTACAGATGAGAGTAAAAGGGAAGAGATAGGTAGTATGTTTGTGAGAAGAAAGATGGATGTGTTGGCTTTGAGTGAAACTAAGTTGAAAGGGAAGGGTGAGTGTAAGTTTGGGAGTGTAAGTGGGAGGTTATCAGGAGTGAAGAGAGGGTGAGGGAGGGAAGGGCTGGCTATTCTAGTAAGTGAAGAGATAGGTAAATGTGTAGTGGAGTGGAAGGAGGTTTCCTCAAGGATAATGTGGATGAAGGTGAAACTGGAAAAGGAGATGTGGGTCTTTGTAAGTGCATATGGGCCTGGCAGTGGGAAGAGTGTAGAAGAAAGGGAGGCCTTTTGGATAGATTTAAATGAGTGCATAGAGGATTTAGGGAGAAATGTCAATGTAATAGTACTGGGAGACCTTAATGCTAGGGTAGGAAATTGTCCAATTGATGGAGTGGTTGGGAAATGTGGAGTTCCAGGAAAGAATCATAGTGGAGAGTTCATGGTGGAGATGTGTCTAGAAAGAGAGTTCATGATAGCAAATACAGTGTTTCGGAAGAAAGTCGAGCATAAGTACACATGGGAGAGGGTGGTGGAGGGAAGGGTGGTAGATAGAGCGTTAATGGATTATGTAGTGGTAAATAGGATTATGATAGGAAGAGTTAAGGATGTACATGTGCTAAGGGAATATCAGATAATTTTTTAGTGGAAGGTAGGTTGAGAGTGGAGGGTAGATGGAGAAAGAGGAAAGGGACAAAAGGTAGGGAGGTGCTTATAGTGAACTCTTTAAATGAAAATGAAAAGGAGAAGGAGTACGAAAAGAAGCTGAGAGAGGAGTGGGAGGCAGTGAAGGATAGAGTAGAGCTAGGTGTGGAGGAGGAATGGGGATGGTTCAAGGAGGGAGTCATAAAGTGTGAAAGGATGGTGTGTGGAACAAGAAGGACAGGAGGAAATAGAAGGAAGGGTAGTGAATGGTGGGATGAGAAAACAAAGAAGGTTGTAGAAGAGAAGAAGCGAGCTTTCACAGATTGGTTACAAAATAGGATGAGGGAGTCATATGAGAGGTACAAAGAAAAGAAAAGAGAAGTAAAGCAAAAGGTAAAGGAAGCAAAGAGGAGAGCAGATGTGAAATGGGGTAAGAGTATGACAGAAAATTTTGAAAGTAATAAAAAGATGTCTTGGAAAGAAATAAAGAGAGGAAGAGGAGGCAAATCAAGTAGAGAAGAAAAGGTAAAAGGTGCAGATGGTGAGATGATAATGGAAGAGAAGACAGTAAGGGGAAGATGGGCTGAATATTTTAGGGAGTTGCTAAATGTGAAGGAGAATAGGGAGGGAAATGTAGCTGCAGTGGGAAATGCTAAGAAAATGACCATGACGAGTGAGGAGAATGGAGGAGAAATAAGGAAGGATGAGGTGAAGGCAGTTGTTAAGATGATGAAAGCAGGTGAGGCACCTGGTCTGGATGGATGCCATGCAGAATATCTGAAAAAGGGAGGTACAGTGATGGTGGACTGGCTGGTGAGGTTATTTAATGTTTGCTGGAGAGAGAGTAGAGTGCCATAGGACTGGAGGAGTGCCTGTATAGTTCCTCTTTACAAGGGAAAAGGGGACAAGTGTGAATGTAGTAGTTTCAGAGGGATTAGCTTGTTAAGTGTAGTTGGGAAGGCTTATGGGAGGATCTTGATTGAGAGGATTAAGAGAGGAACAGGAGTAATTGGTGAGGAACAGTGTGGATTTAGGACAGGTAGAGGTTGTGTAGATCAGATCTTTGTGGTAAGACAGATATATGAGAAAACTATAGGAAAGGGGAAGGATGTTTTTTGGGCTTTTATGGATCTGGAAAAGGCTTATGATAGGGTAGACAGAAAGGCACTGTGGGAGGTTATGCAGATATATGGGATAGGAGGAAAGCTTCTGGGAGCTGTCAAGAGTTTTTATGATAGTAGAGCTTGTGTCAGGATTAGAAATGGAGAGAGTGAGTGGTTCGAGGTAAAGGTGGGACTTCGTCAAGGATGCGTTATGTCGCCCTGGCTGTTCAACTTATACATGGACGGGGTAGTGTGAGAGGTAAATGCAAGGGTACTGGGTCAGGGATTGGAGATAGTTAAAGAAAATGGAGAAAAATGGGAGGTGAGCCAGCTGTTGTTTGCAGACGACACTGCGCTTGTGGCAGGATCGGAGGAGGGATTGAGGAAGTTGGTGGCAGAGTTTGGGAGAGTATGTGATAGAAGATAGCCAAAGATAAACGTGGGTAAAAGTTAGGTGATGAGATGTACAAGGGGTGAAAGTGGCAGCAGACTGGAAGTGAGCATTAAGGGAGAGCGACTGGAGGAAGTGGATAGTTTTAGATACTTGGGTGCAAATGTGGCAGGAAAAGGTGGAGTGAAGGTGGAGGTAGAATGTAGATTGAGAGAAGCGAGTAAATGCCTTGGTGGATTGAAGAGTGTAATGAGGAATAGACATTTGGGAATGGATGCTAAGAGGAGACTGTATGAAGGAGTGATTGTGCCAACAGCACTGTATGGGGCAGAAACATGGAACATAAGGGAAGAAGAGAGAAAGAGTTTGAATGTGTTTGAGATGAGGTGTCTTAGAAGTATGATGGGGGTTACTAGGATAGATAGAGTGAGAAATGAGGAGGTGAGGAGGAGAACAGGGGTGGAAAGGGAGTTGGGAGATAGGGTTGATGAAAGAGTATTAGGATGGTTTGGACACATGGAAAGAATGAGCGAAGAAAGACTAGTAAAAGAGGTATGGAAGGCAGATGTGGAGGGAGTGAACATGAGGGGACATCCTAGGATGAGATGGATGGATGGGGTGAAGGGGGCTTTGGGGAAGAGGGGAATGTCTGTTGAGGAAGGACAGGAGAGGACAGAAGACGGGTGAATGGAGAATGGTTGTATATGGATGAGCAAAATTTGACACAGCCCGAAGGGATTTCTCCCCATCTTCTCCTTTTATGCAATGGGGAAATGGAGAGGGGGGTCGCCGATTTAATGAAGCGGCCTTGCTGTGGATGTGCTGTGTCTTGCGACACTCTTTCTGATCCAGGGCAGTGGACAAGGTGTAGGGATGACCAGTCATCCAGGAGGTGCTAAGAGAAGAGGGAGGGTGGAGGGGTGTGGAGTGTATTTAGGGATGGAATGGGTGGAAATGGTTTTATGCCTTTTCCTTTTTGGCTACCTCCCTTGTAAGCTTGTAAGGGGGAAAAAGCCTTGGTATATGTATGTATGTATTTTGCGGGAAGGGAAGCTATGCTCGTGGTGTCTCGCCTTTGTATCTCGCAGTGTCTAGTTTGCTTTTAAACTCATGAATGGTTTTTGCGCATACTATTTCATTATCCAGTTTGTTCCAAGTGTCCACTACTCTATGTGGAAAACTGTTTTTCTTCAGCTCTCTTCTATAGCTATGTTTTTTATTTTCTTTCCATGTCCTCTTGTGTTTCTCTTGTCCCAGTTTAGTAAGTCCTCTCTATCAAGTATCTCTGTGCCTTTCATGATTCTGTAGATGGTCAGTAGGTCACCTCTCTCTCTTCTTTGCTCCAGCATCAGTAACTCCAGGTGCCATTTTTGTTGCTGCTCTCTGGATTCTTTCTATTTTCTTTATATTCATTTTGGTACTGGGTGACCACAATGTCGCCGCATACTAGTCTAGGCCTTATCAGTGTAACCAATATTTTTTTTATCATGTCTTCATCCAAGTATACAAATGCCACTTTTATTGATCTTAGCAAGTTGTAAGTCTCCCCGACAATTTTGTTAATCTGTTTATCATAGGACAAGTTGTTTGTGATAATTACCCCCAAATCTTTTTTCGGATCCTACCTTCTTTACTTCCTTGGTTCCAATTGTAAATTTTCCTGATATTCTGCTTATGTTTTTTTCCAAACTCCATTATGCTAAACGTCTTAGTATTAAAGTCCACTTCCCATTTCTGACTCCAGTTCCATACCTTGTTCAGGTCTTCCTGCAGTGCTTCACAGAAACATGGAACATAAGAGAGGAAGAGAGAAGGAGTTTGAATGTGTTTGAGATGAAATGCCTGAGAAGTATGATAGGGGTTACTAGGTTGGATAGAGTGAAAAATGAGGAGGAGAATGGGGTAGGAAAGGGAGTCGGGAGATAGGTTTGATGAAAGAGTATTGGGATGGTTTGGACACATGGAAAGAATAAATGAAGAAAGATTAATAAAAGAGGTGTGGAAGGCAGAGGTGGAAGGAGTGAACATGAGGGGGCACCCTAGGATGAGATGGATGGATGGGGTAAAAGGGGAATGTCTGTTGAGGAAGGACAGGAGTGGACAGAAGATAAGGGTGAATGGAGAATGGTTGTGTATGGATGATGCTCTGATGCATGAGGGGGAGTGGGTGGGGGATGGGGGATGAGGGAGTATGTAAGAGAAATAAATTGATGCAGCCCAAAGGGATTTCTCTCCATCTTCTCCTTTTCTGCATGATGGGATGGAGAGGGGGGGGGGGTTGCTGAATTAATGAAGTGGCCTTGCTGTGGATGGATGTGCTGTGTTTTGTGACACTGCTTCTGACCCAGAGCAGTGGACAAGATGCAGGGATGGCCTGTCATCCAGGAGGTGCCAAGATAAGAGGGAGGGTGAGAGGAGTGGAATATGTAGGGGATGGAATGGGTGGGAGTGGTTTCTATGCCTTGTCTTTTGGCTACCTCCTGTGTAAGGGGGAAAAAAGCTTTTGGCATATGTATGTATATATATGTATATATATATATATATATATATATATATATATATATATATATATATATAAAAGTACATAAAAGCCATGTTCATGCCTTGTTAGGACTGGTTATGAGAAAGATGAATTGTTTGATGTAACAACAGGAGTGAAACAAGTAAGTGTGCTGTCCCCATTATTATTCATAGCATACAGTATATGGATAGCATTATTAAAAAGTATAAAAAGAGAATAGGAGATCAAGGAGAAGGTGATGGAGATATACTATTGTATGCAGATGACATTGCCTGCTCGAGTAATGACAGATTACAGTTAGAAAGAGCTCTAAATTGTTGGAAAAGAAGATTTAATGAGGTGGGGCTAAACATTGATATTCAAAAGACCGAAATATTAACCATCACAAAAGAAAATTATGACAATGCAGAAATAATGATTGAAAATGAATATGTTAAAGAAGCACAGTGTGTGAAGTATCTGGGAAGTGTGTTTACAAAAGATGGATGCAAGAATAGAGAAAAGATAACTGAAAGAATATCAAAGTACAGTAGAGGTGTCTGTGCCTCGTATCCTATCCTAAAAAATAAATATGTTCCTACAGAGGCAAAGAAAACTATTTTTGAATCAGTTTTGGTACCAATTTTAATGTATGCTCCTGAAAGGTGGACATTATCATCAAGAGACTGGAGCAGGATTCAATCAGTAGAAATGAAAACATTAAGAGCTATAGTAAATAAAACCAGAAGAGATCGAATTAGAAATGATGAAATAAGAGAAATGATTGGAGTAACATCAATTAGAAGCAAAATAGAAAAGGCACAACAAAGGTGGCTTGGGCACGTGGAGAGAATGGATGAAGAGAGAATTGCAAAGAAAAGATGGAACTGGAGACCAGAAGGTAGAAGATATAGAGGTAGACCAAAGAAAAGATGGAAAGATGGAGTTGAAGAAATCCTAGAGGAAAATGGATTAGGAAAGACAGAGGATTTGAGGGAAGAAGAAAGCTTTGAGAGGACAATCTGGAGAAGTGCGCTGACCCAACTGACAGGCTGAAAGCCTACCTGGGAGCAGAAGTAAGAAGTAATATATATATATATATATATATATATATTACAAACATGGCATTAGAATGTAAAAGAATATATGATAAGTATCCAAGAAAATGACAGGAAAACATAAACTAGCTGTCTGTGTACCAAGGGCTTTTCCCCCCTTATATGGGAGGTAGCCAAGTCAAAAGGCACATAACTACTCCCACTCATTCCATTCCTATCCACCATCCTGTCCTTCCTCTTATCTTAGCTCCTTGTTGATGAAGGGTCATCACTGTCTCCCACCCACTGTCCTAGGTCATAAGCAATGCAGGAAGACACAGTACATCCACAGCAAGGCTGCATCACTTAATCAGCAACCCCCCTCCTCTCTGTCTCCTCATGTGGAAAATAGAGATGTGGGAGAAATATCTTTGGTCTATGTCAAAATATCCACACACAACCACTCCCCACTCCCCTCCCTTCCGCGCATCAAAGTATCATCTATACACAGCCATTCTCCACTCACCCCTATCTCCTACCTTCTCCCTTCCTTGTTCAGCAGACATTCCCCTCTAGCTCAAAGCCCCTTTCACCCCATCCATCCATCTCATCCTCAGTTGTCCCCTCAAGTTCATCTATCAACCTCTGCCTTCCACACCTCTTTTACTAATATTTCTTCACTCATTCTCTCTGTGTCCTAACCATCCCAATACTCTTTCATTGGCCCTATCTCCCATCTCCTTTTCCAACCCCCACTCTCCTCACCTTGTTTCTCACTCTGTCTAACCATGTAACCCCTACCAAGCTTCTGACATTTCATCTCAAACACATTTAAACTTTTCTCTGCCTTTATTCAATTCCAAGTCTCTGCTACATACAGTCATCAGCACAATCATCCATTCATATCACCTCTTTGCATATATTCCCAGATGCCTATTTCTCATGATACTTTTTAATTTCCTAAGAGATTTACTTGCTTCTCAATCTACAGTTTACCTCCACCCCTACTCCTCCCTTTCCTGCCACATGCAACCCCAAATAACTAAAACTATCCACTTCCTCCAGCTTGCTGCCAGCCTCTCCCCTTGTACATCTCATCACCTTGCTTTTATCCACATTTATGTTCAACTTTCTCCTCTCACATAACTTCCCAAAGTCCGTCACTAAACTCCACCAGTAAATTCATGTGTAGACATTAGTAGTGTATCAGAAGTTACAAAGGAAGAAGTAGCATTTGCTTTAAGAAAAGTAAAAACAAGGAAAAGCACTAGGGGAAGATGACATATCGATAAATCTGGAAGCTGCTTGGAAAGAACTTCATTGCAAATTGGCTCAGTTATATACCCAGTGTTTGTGTTAGGAAAGCATGTTTGAATCATGGCTATAGCAAATTTACTTCATAAGAAAGGAGACCAGAAATACTTTGTCAACTACTGACTGATTAGCTTGTCATCAAAAGTATTCTCGGAGATCCTTATGAACAGACTAAGCAAAGTTTTAGATGGAGACCAGCAAAGAGAACAGGCAGGTTTTAGAAGTGGATACTCAATTGTAGACCATTTGTAGATGATGAATCAGTTAATCAAGAAAAATGACAGAGTACAGCATACATCTTTGTTTAGCTTTTGTAGATTGTGAGAAGGCCTTCAACTTGGTTGAACAAATACCAATACTTACTATGCTATCAGGGTGCAGATGAACACATTGTAAGGATTCTAAAAAACATATGTGCATAAGGTAGTGCTGTAATTTGACTACATAAAGGTACAGAAAAGAGAGTATGGCAGGGTGATATAATTTTGCCTGAACTATTTACAGCTTGCCATGAAGATATTTTCAGAAAGTGGACTTGGGAAGAGAAAGGTTTGAAAATTAATAATGAATATTTTAATCACCTAAGACTTGCAGATGACATTATTCTCATTTCAGAAAGAACAGAAGACTTGCAAGATATCTGAACAAGGAAAGTCTCAAAGTAGGTTTGAGGATGAATAGGAGTAAAATTAAAGTAATATTCAATATGAAAAATAAGAAGTAAAAGTATTGTAATGATAACAAGAGTGTTTAAGTTGAAGAGTATAATTTAAGCCAGATGGTAAAAGTGACTAAATATCATTATGAAATAAAAAGGAGTATCACAAAATAATTGTTGGTTGTAAAATGTTTGGATATAAGATCATGAGAGGCTTTCTACCTCTGTATTTGAAATCCAATGTTTACAATTGGTGTATAATGCCAGCACTAATCCATGGATGTGAGACTTGGATACTGACAAAGGCGATGGAGACAGAGCTAAGGAGTGCACAGAGGAGAATGGAGAGAGCAATGGTGGGAATAATGATGAGAGACAGAAAAAGAGCAGACTGGAGTGAAAGATATGGTGGAGACAGTAAAAGAGAGGAAGTGGAATTGGGCAGGTAAGTTAGCAGGAGAAAATTATGGGCAATAAAGCAGGTGTGTTACTGAGTGGACATTAAAAGATGGAAGACATGTAAGAGTGAGACTAGATAGAAGGTGGAGGGATGAGATAGAGAAGTTTGTAGGAGTGACATGAGAGAGGTTGGCAAATCGTGCAAGTCATGGAATGGTATGAGAGAGGCCTTTGTTCAGCAGTGGACTTGAAATGGCTGATTGAGGGATTGTCTCAATTCATAATTTCCTCTTGGCAATACAATACCTTAACGTAACTACAAATTATTACACCAAGATCATCTTCCCTTTGGTTAACATTTGCTGAAACTTGTATTTACTTGTATGCATAATATTATCAAATGGTTTTGGATATGATTAATTAGGATTTCATTCCTCTAAATAGAATTCTAAATCATAAATGTTTTGAAATATTTCCATCACCAGATAAAAAGGTGAAACTTGTCAATGGCCAGTAAATGAACATTCAGGAAATCTGACATTATAGCTGTGATTTTGTATATGGAGTACCCATCACAAATATATATATATATATATATATATATATATATATATATATATATATATATACATACATAGATATTCGTGTGTGTGTGTGTATTTACCCAGTTTTACTTAGTTGTATTATATGGGAAGGGAGCTATGCTCGTGGTGACCCGTCTTTGTATCTCTCAGCATCAAGTTTTTTTGTGTATTTACCTATTTACCTAGTATTTTATGGGAAGGGGATCTACGCTCGTAGTGTCCCACCTTTTTATCTCACAGTGTCTAGTTTGCTCTTAAATTCATGAATGGTTTTTGCACATGCTATTTTTTCATCCAATTTGTTCCAAGTGTTCACCACTCTGTGTGGAAAAATGTTCTTCTTCAGATTTCTTCTATAACTGTGTTTTTTGAGTTTTTTTCCATGTCCTCTTGTGTTTCTCTTATCCCAATTTAACAAGTCCTCTCTATTGAGTATTTCTATGCCCTTCATGATTCTATAGATGGTCAGTAGGTCACCTCTCTCTCTCTTCTTTGCTCCAAAGTCGGTAACTCCAATTTAGCCAGTCTCTCCTCACATGACAAGTTTGAAAGTGCTGGAGCCATTTTTGTGGTTGCTCTCTGGATTCTTTCAATTTTCTTTATATTCTTTTTGGTACTGGGTGACCACAATGTGCCTTATCAGTGTGACTAATATTTTTTTTAATAATTTCTTCATCCAAATATGCAAATGCCACTTTTATTGACCTTAGCAAGTTATAGGATTCTCCGACAATTTTGTTTATTTGCTTATCAGAGCACAAGTCATTTGAGATAATTACTCCCAGATCTTTTTCAGACCCCACTTTCTTTACCACCTTAGTTCCAATTTTATATTGTCCTGATATTCTATTTTTACTTTTTCCAAACTCCATTATGCTACACTTCTTAATGTTGAAGTCCACTTCCCATTTCTAACTCCACTTCCAAACCTTATTCAGGTCTTCCTGTAGTGATTCATAATCCATTTCGGTTTTTACTTTCCTTAACAATTCAGTGTTGTCTGCAAAGAAGCTCATGTAACATTCCACATCATCATTCATGTCATTCACATAAATAGCAAACATTACTGGAGCCAATACAGATGCTTCCACCATGTATATTTTTCTCTGAGTACTGCTCTCATCTTTCTACCATTCAGGAAGTCCTCCATCCAGCTTAGTAGGTTGCCTTGTATTCCTCCAATATTTTCCAATTTTTTAAAATAATTTTTGTGTGGTACCTTGTCAAAAGCTTTTTGTAAGTCCAAGAAAGCCCATCCAGTCCTTTCTTGTAATATATCTATTAGTCTTGAGTAAAAAACAGATTAAATTTGTGGTACATGATCTTTCCTGTCTGAACCCAAATTGTCTTGGGTTTATTATATTATTTTCTTCCAGGTGTTTTACCCATCTATTCTTGATCATTTTCTCACAAATTTTGGCTATACTGCTTGTTAGTGACATCGGTCTATAGTTAATTGATTCTTCCTTTTTTCCTCCTTTATATATTGGTACAATGTTAGCATTTTTCCAGTCTTTTGGTATTTCTCCTTCTTTAAGTGAGCAACTTATTTTTATATATTTTGTCCATTAGTTTTTCTTTGCATTCTTTTAGAATCCAATTTGCAATTCCATCCAGGCTGCACAATTTCCTAACATCAAGGTTTGTTAAATGTTCCATTGTTTCTTTTTGTGTTATTATTTCCCTTATGGGGGAGATCGCACTTCACTTTCTTCGTCCCAATACTGTGCCCTCTCTCCAGTGAAAACCGACTTGAATTATGTATCCCTTAAACCACAACAGCAGTAGAACCTCCATTTGGGAGAATTGTCACCTATACACTGATCATCCTCACTTCTCGTGGGGATCCACTTGGTCAGAATGTTGACCTTCGTAGTCTTAGCACAGAGTTGCCAATGTTTGGCAGCAACATTCATAACATTTCAGTGAGACATGTACAAGGATGTGATTTCTATTCCTGGGTGAATTTTGTATATTGCCCATTGTGGGTGACACATGTATGATCTAATTGATGAGATTGTCACTGGTGACATTATCATGGGACCAACATCAGGTGATCGTTAGTAAACAGTTGGTGACACCATGTCATATAATGGGTAGCTAATGGATAAAGGACAGTTTTAGATACCTAAAATGGGTGGCTACTAATATAAGGTTAGGAGGTTAGGTTATCTGGAGTTTGGTTAGGTTAGGTCTGGTAAGCTAAGGTAAGCAGAGTTTAGGTTAAGTTAGGTTGTTTGATTAGCTGAAGTTAGGGTATCTCAGTTAAGGTAAGCAGAGTTTAGGTTAGGTTAGCTAATGTTAGATTGGGTTAACCGAGGTTGATATATTTTTAGCTAAGTCGAGGTTAAGTTTAGTTAGGGTAGTGGAGGTTGTTCCCCTGTCCACATTTTTGTCACATTAGCTTGTTTGCTTTGTTTTGCAAGGCACTATATCCCCTCTTCCAAACCCATGCCTAAGCCTTTGCAGTCAGCCAAGTGAATGATGAAGATCCAACATAACTGACATACAGAGACCCACAAAGTTGCATTTCACATATGCTTCACTAACCTAACCAAACCTATCTTACCCTCAGCTTCCTTGCCAATGTCATTACTGATAGAATTGGGTAATGGCTAGTTACTGGCTGTGAAGTGGAGCTATCATATGGGATGGATACTGCCTTGTCTGATTTTTCATTGCTGGGAATACCTACATGAGATGGCACCCATCAAGATACAAGTCTGAAATGGGTAGAGATTTGGATGATCCATGAATAGATTTTGTGGACCAGTGGGTGATGAGATTTTAGGGGTGGAGATTACTTGTACAGCACTGCATGAATCTGAAGCACTTGTATAAGATGCTGGGGGTTGGGGAGGACTGTTGATAATATACACGACAGTGAGGACGACAGAGTTCAGCAGTGAAGATTGAGGCAATGTAAGTGGGGATCCAGATCTCATTTCACTTGGGGAGATTGTAGAATAACCCAATCCATGGTTTGAGTGGGAGCCATCAATGTATATGTTGATATTTGCTGAATGGGTAGATAGGTGGGAGTTGACATTCTTATTGGATGACTGCAGTAGCATTTGATCTTTTGTTGGAAAAGGTGAGTTTGTACAGGAGGTTCTTACACTATTTTATTCTAGTGGAAGAATTGTGGGTGAAGGGAGATGATGAATGAGTATATGGATGAGGGTTCTGGTGGACTGGAAGGAGTAGGGGGTTGTATATGAGTATTTTGTTCTTCAGATGGATTGAGAGAGGGGATGGGTTTCAGGTTTCTGGTGAAAGGGATGTAGAGATTTGTGCCCAGGGTCCTTGTATGGGTTGTCTCTCTTGGTGCAATTGTTTGAATGGAACTATTGGTGGGCAGGGGTATTTATCACACTAGTGCTTCTGTGTATGTGACCTATTCTAATTCTCCTGGAATGTTCTATTTTTCTAGCTTCTCTCAGAAACTGGTGTGTTCAAGTCTGACATAGAGGTCCTTTTCATACTGGTATACTGTGCATTTCGAGATTAATTTGACTGGATATGAGCAATGTACATACGTACATATACCAAGGCTTTTTCCCCCTTACAAGGGAGGTAGCCAAAAAGGAAAAGGCATAAAATAATTCCCACTCATTCCATCCCTGAATACACTCCACACCCCTCCACCCTCCCTCTTATCTTAGCACCTCCTGGATGACGGGTCATCCCTACACCTTGTACACTGCCCTGGGTCAGAAGCAGTGTCACAAGACAGTACATCCACAGCAAGGCCGCTTCATTAAATCGGCGACCCCACCTTGCATAAAAGGAGAAGACGGGGAGAAATCCCTTCGGGCTGCGTCAAATTTTGCTCACACATACTATCTCACCCCCCATCCCCCGCCCATTCCACCTCATGCATCACATCATCATCCATATACAACCATTCTCCATTCACCCGTCTTCTGTCCTCTCCCGTCCTTCCTCAACCCAAAGCCCCCCTCACCCCATCCATCCACCTCATCCTAGGACATCCCCTCATGTTCACTCCCTCCACACCTCTTTTACTAGTCTTTCTTCACTCATTCTTTCCATGTGTCCAAACCATCCTAATATTCTTTCATCAACCCTATCTCCCAACTCCCTTTCCACCCCTGTTCTCCTCCTCACCTCCTCATTTCTCACTCTATCTAGCCTAGTAACCCCCATCATACTTCTCAGACACCTCATCTCAAACGCATTCAAACTCCTTCTCTCTTCCTCTCTTATGTTTCATGTTTCTGCCCCATACAGTGCTGTTGGCACAATCACTCCTTCGTACAGTCTCCTCTTAGCATCTATTCCCAAATGTCTATTCCTCATTACACTCTTTAATCCACCAAGGCATTTACTCGCTTCTCTCAATCTACATTCTACCTCCACCTTTTCCTGCCACATTTGCACCCAAGTATCTAAAACTATCCACTTCCTCCAGTTGGTCTCCCTTAATACTCACTTCCAGTCTACTGCCACTTTCACCCCTTGTACATCTCATATTCTTACTTTTACCCACATTTATCTTTAGCTTTCTTCTATCCCATACTCTCCCAAACTCTGCCACCAACTTCCTCAATCCCTCCTCCAATCCTGCTACAAGCGCAGTGTCGTCCGCAAACAACAGCTGGCTCACCTCCCACTTTTCTCCATTTTCTTTCACCATCTCCAATCCCTGACCCACTACCCTTGCATTTACCTCTCGCACTACCCCATCCATGTATAAGTTATGAGCAATGTACTGTGACTAAATAATGTACACATAAGCCTTCTAAGCAGTGATATCATTGTAAAATGTGTTCAAGTACTGGCAGTTGAATCAACAACATGGATATAGTATTTCTCTAGTTATCTTAAATGCCTTACAATCAGGTAGGCTGGAAGCTGTGGTTGATTGAAGGTCACTATTATGTGTACTACAGTATGGTTTTCTTCTCCATTCACTTTTATTACTTTTGTCTCATTACTCTTCTCATTTCTTCTGTGTAGTAGTGTAGAGGTGGAATCTAGGCTACTCCCACACTACTGTTAAAAGTTCTATGTGGTGTTGCTTGAATTGCGGTTTCTGCCAAGGTTGCTAGGGATTTGATTTTGCCATATTGAACTGTTGATTCTAGTTTTATTGTTACGGTTTCTCATTATGGCTACATATGAGGAATCATTCATTGGTCTTCAAATTCATTGTGTACAATTGTGGGGCATTCTATTATTGATTAGTTGTTGGTAGACTTCTGCACCAAGAAGCTAGGGTAGTCCAAGTCAGAATCTAATATTTTTGGGGAGTTAGTGATGATTAGCAAGACTATGTAGGCTAAGAAATGCAATATATCTTAGTGGGATATGTGTAGTAGATATTGACTATTGATTGGGTGTGTTGATAATGCCAACAGTGGTAAGTATTGTCCTCTGTGGAGGGAGTGGGTAGTTGCTCTGGTGTTACCAGTAATTTTTTTCTTTGACGGGAGGCTCTTTGTATTGTTCATTGGCAAGTGTTACAGGGTTGGGTCCGAGTGCAACTGAGGGAAACTTTGGTTTTAGTAAGGCTGTTACTCCCCTATTGTTGTTATTATCATTCATGTCACATTGAGAACACGTGCTGGGAGATGGCACCCCAGCCTGGTTAGGCTCAAGGAAGCTATGTTTAGGTCACCTTTCCTAGACCCTTCTCCTTGTAGGGTGAGCTGAGCAGATCCTGAATAGGACTGCTCAGTTGTCATTGTTCCCTAGACTGTCTGGCCAACCAGTCCTGTCTCTCTGAGGAAAACCACAACTGAAAGAGGGTTTTTCTTCAAATCCTTTCAGTATATTGTTGTGGGCATGCATGGTTGTGTACAGTGCAGTCTTCTATGTGTCGTATAGTATGGGGTTACACATTACATCCTGGGCAGTTATTTCTAAGGCAGTCATCCAGTCTCTTCCAGTAGCTTAGAAGGGCTGGATGGTGACTGCATTGTATTCTGGCTAGGTACACTCTGTCCTTTTGGTGGAGAAAGGAAAGATTCGGAGGGATAGATATCACAGGGTCTAGCATGCAGCAGTGTATTGTCTTTCAGCATACACTCAGTGATGAATTATGCAAGCCCTGCACGGGCCCCTAATCTCACTAAGACACACCACAACACACTTCAGACCATACAAAACAAAACCCTAATGACAATTATAGGCTGCACAAATACAACACCTTGACATGAAAGGCACACAACCACTTGCCACAGCCTCCACAAACACAGCACGCCCACTACACTACATAGCAGAATACCCACAGATGCTAAGAAACATCAAAACAACACACAAATACTCTCCTCTCTTCCTACACAACCATCAGACACCAGCCTCCAGAAGTATATCCATAATCATATCACTCACTGTTTCATCAACAAACTGAAAGGATTGCTCAGTTGTGTAGGCTACTGAATTAACTGTGCTACACATCCTCGCACAGGAAGACCATTGGGTCTTCATCACCTGTCATGTAGCTTGTGATCAAGGGGTTTCAGTGATCACCACTTCCTGCCCCAACTAACATGTACCATCACTGAAGGACTTACAGTTACACATGCATACATATACCAAAGGCTTTTTCCCCCTTACAAGGATGGTTTGGACACATGGAAAGAATGAGTGAAGAAAGACTAGTAAAAGAGGTATGGAAGGCAGATGTGGAGGGAGTGAACATGAGGGGACGTCCTAGGATGAGGTGGATGGATAGGGTGAAGGGGGCTTTGGGGAAGAGGGGAATGTCTGTTGAGGAAGGACAGGAGAGGACAGGAGAGGACAGAAGATAGGGATGAATGGAGAATGGTTGTATATGGATGATGTTGTGATGCATGAGGTGGAATGGGCGGGGATGGGGGGTGTGGTAGTATGTGTGAGCAAAATTTTACGCAGCCCGAAGGGATTTCTCCCCGTCCTCTCCTTTTATGCAAAGGGGGACGGAGAGGGGGGGGTCGCCGATTTAATGAAGCGGCCTTGCTGTTGATGTGCTGTGTCTTGCAACACTGCTTCTGACCCAGAGCAGTGGACAAGGTACAGGGATGACCCGTCATTCAGGAGGTGCTGAGATAGGAGGGAGGGTGGAGGGGTGTGGAGTGTGTTCAGGGATGGAATGGGTGGAAATGATTTTATGCCTTTCCCTTTTTGGCTACCTCCCTTGTAAGGGGGAAAAAGCCTTGGTATATGTATGTACAAGGGAGTAGGAAAAATGAAATTATTGGTGGGAAAGATGGAGACTGAACATACTGGCACCATCATTTCCTCACTCCTGGTGTTATCCAGGAGCACCGCGTGGAGGTGGCAAGTATTGGTTGGTTTACCGTCCCATTTTTGAATACCATTTTGAGATCTTGCTTCTCTCTTCTTTGGTAGAAAATAGGATGGAGAGGGCTCCAAGACCTTGAAACAGGATTCTTAGCTGGTAGGGAAAGTCCAATTGTAAGTGAGGGAAGTAATGCAATGACCAGGGAAGAGGTTAGGGGTGTACAGTTACATACCCTGCTCACAAATTTGTCTCTCTCTATCTGAGATAGAAATAGGATGGGAGACCTAAACAGAGAAAACATACCAATTGCAATTGTAACTTCAGCTAGTTTGGATGTGCTATGGGGCCAGATTTTACTGTAGTCTTGGCAATGTATTATTATTTTCTGCAACACTGCCTTTAGATCATAAAAACAAAAGCAAATTAATTTTAGTCATTTCATAACATGACTTATAAAGGAGTACAATAAAAATAGTGAATAGATTAAAAATATTTATTATCAATACCACACATGCTCAAAAACAGGGAAGAACAGATGTCTTCTTGAGAATACTCAAACCAGCAACCAATCAAAACCAGCACATTCAAAAACCACCAATCAGAGGTTATCTTACATACACCAGTCATAATGCAACATTCTCTTTTTACAGACACACAGTGAGATTTGTACACTTTACACGGAGACATAAAGCAACAGTCATCCTCTGGTCCAACAAAACCCTTGAAACAATATGTTTTTCGCAGTTGAGATAGACCATGTAGATGCGTTGAACCTCAAAGCTCCGAATGACCTTGCTAGGGTCAGACATTACCCTTATCTGTGCCAAAAGATATAAAACAACCAAAACACTGAAGAAAAATGTGTACGAAAATATTCAATTTGACTACAGCAACACTAATGAATGCACTGTTTCTCCAAACATATTCAGGGCCTCTGCCTACCCTGCACCACAGAGACAACCCCCCACTGGCTGCTACAGAGCCAATCAACTGTCAACTTGACATGTGGAATGGAAAAAAAATCAAACAGCCAGCAGTGCTTTGGCCATAGTCCATCCAAATGCACCCATTGCTGTTGCTCCACTGGCATTAAAGCAAACACTAAGGAACATCATTGTCAACACACTTTTATGCCCAGGAGTGTATTGTAGCTAAAACACAAGAAAACTTATCAGATTCTTTAGTTGGCTCCAGACTGCCTACTTTAATAATTACCAATAAAACATGGATCATAAGGACTGATTACGGCAGAGTAAGTAGTGCTGTTCATATAATCTTTGTTAAAATCAGTTAACAAATATATTTCAAGTAGTGGCATTTAATACTTTCTTTTTGGGGGCACTGAAATCTATTCTTAATTATATAAGTTCAGGGCAGCAGTCGGAGAAAGATGATGGACTAGAACCTTTTACGATCCTTTGAAAATAAGAAGCAGATTCTACTCCACGTTGGTTCTAGTACAGAAAAGTCAGCTCCCCTACAGAAAGCAATTTGAAAGCTACTATAATGATTTTTAAAAAGGTAATGAAACACAATTATTAAGATCTGCAAAAATAGGTGTCACCAGACCAGTAATAGTAATACTGAAGAAGGGGTAGAAGTATGTTAGAAAGAAAGGAAAAAGGACTTCAGCAATATAATCACTATTACATTGGTGCTATTCAAATAACTTTTGAAAGAAAACCACAATTTCATGGATAATCTGTTTTTAACAAAATAGGAAAAATACAAATGGATTTTTATCATGTAAAGTAATAAATTATACATTAAAAGTGAAAAATATATATATATATTAATTATTCTGGTTCACTGCTCCCCTACATCTACCACCTTCATAATTGTCTAATCATCACTGTATCCATAGCTTTCTAATTAAAAGTACCACTGTTCATATCTTGAGAAAACCAGGAGCCATTCAAAACCCAGTAGAAAATTCCTGAATAGTGTTATAGTGTGATCCATTGAACCATAAGAACAATAATAATCATAATTCTATAAACATCCACACACACAGCATCCACACAAACATACATGAGCAGGTTTACTCTTGCACACAAATGCATCCACTCGCAGGGTTGTCTACAATGATGAGAAAATCTATGTTGGGTATAAATACTTTACAAGATTCCATTTTCTTGTGTCTGTCCATTATGACAAGTGAGGGCCATAGTCTTGTGCCCAAGTCTAGCATCAGATGCTAAACACAATTCAAACCTGTTCCCTTAATTCTGATCTGTATTTTTTCTTTAATTTTCTTGCATTTTTAAAGCATCCTATCATCATTTCCTGCAGCCATATTAAAAAGGGTGCATGTTGGAAAACACCACCATTAGATCCTTTTATCTAAGCAGACCAAATATACAGACACAGGTAAGTTGCTGGCACCAAATTGCTGTAGCAGCTAATACTACACAGAATCTTTGCAGTTTGAACCTGTACTGATCCACTGGAAAGCTGCAGGTGAAGGTGAAGGCTGACTTGGGCAACAGTACTTTGCTGCACTACAGCACATGTCCAGTACACTATTGCACCAAAGCTCATTTTTGCTATGGTAACATATGCTTACTGGCTTATGGCTGGGGACTTTTTGTCTGCATCCTGGCCTGCAGGTCTTGATGGATCTTGAGGCCATGGACCACTCATTGGAGAATTGTTGAATGTTGTAGGTCCACTTGGACCCCCTGGAGGCCCACCAGGAGCACTGCCAGGACCACCTGGGCCAGGACCTGGTCCACCAGGCCCAGCCCCATGTGGTCCCCCAGCTCCCCCATCCTCTAAGGGTGTGCCATCATACTGTGAGTTCTCCAACCGTGTGATGAGCCGCTCGTCTTCATCCCCAAACTCGCCACCCATAAGGGACGGTTCGCCCACGACCATCACGTCCTGCAACGTCAACACGAGCACATGCGCATTGAAACACCCATAAACAAATACAGTGCATAATTATTGACATATATCATCAATGTATCATTGCCATATTCATCAACAAACAAAACTGGAGAGACAGACAGAGAGAGAGAGAGAGACTAAAAGATAGTTAATATACTATACATTCCTTTATGAGGCATATGTACAATTAGTTATGCAATGCAAAGTACAGTACATTATGATCCACTGCATTCACACAGGGTATTAATATACACTGTAATAGAATACAGGCGGGTCCCAGACCTAAAAGCCAACCGGGAACATGAGGTCTGCTCATTGTGCATTCTTGTTTGAGTGAAGAACTTGTGAGAAAAATGGGTTGGGGATCAAGGCCTCTGTGCTACCTCCCAAAAACCACAAAAATTGACTTTATATTTTTAATTTGGAAGACAATGTGAAGACAACTTATGGTTCTTCCAGAATGGTAGGTCAAACAGAAAGAATTAGAAGTAAATTTAGAGGTGGAATGGATTATTATGGTGGCTGCACACTTACCATTAGAAAAGTATAATGTATACTAACAAGAAAGTGAATTGTCATTTTGTTTAAATTAACATGACATAAATGAGTGTGATAAAAAGGAATAATATACACCCATCCCTTCATGTAATGGACAAATGAGGGGAAACACCAGTGATAAATACAACACTATATTTTTACTGTAATTCATTATCAGAATTACTAAGTACTTTAAAGATGGGTTCTTCATATACTGTGATTGTATAGTTTATTCAGTCACTGTACTTTGTCCACAGCCTCTAAATTCTGTTAAATGGGGGGTCAGTTAAGCCAAGGGCTGTGCACACATACACAAACAAAAGGTCCTTTCTCCTTTGCAAGGGGTGTGGCCCATTCAAGGTACAGAATCACCCTTAACCTATCTTATAACCATCTAACATTCATTTGTTGTCCATTTTTTCTCAGCCTCCTTGTGGATGAATGGCCATCCCTATCAACCCTCCCCCCACCCATTGCTCAGGTTAGAAGCAATGCAGCAAGATAGCACATCCACAGCGGGACTTAACAGGTAGAATTGGTTTACCCCCACCATTTCATTACTTGGAAACCCTCCTCTTTCATCCATCCCAGATTTACAGAACAGACAAGAAAAAAATTATTTCAGTCTATGTCAATTGATCCATTCACAACCATTCTCTACTCCCACCTATCACTTGTCTTCTCCCTTCTTTGTTCAACAAACCTTCCTCATGTGCCAAAGGCCTTAGCCCCACCCATACTATTCTCAGTCTTCCCCACCCCTCAAGTTCACTACATCTACCTCTGCCTTACACTCAATTTGCTAGTCTTTCTTCACTCATTTTTTCCATATGCCCAAGCCATTCCAGTATTCTTTGATTAACCCTATCTGCCGGTACCACTCTCCACCTCACCTCTATATTTATCAATCTATCCATCTTCATAACTCTCACTATACTTCTTAAACACTTCATCTCCCAGTTAAGCTCCTTTAAATTCCTAGTCTCTGCCCCATACAGCATCATGGGCACACCCACCCCTATGTTTGTCTTTTGTTTGCATTCATCTCCAGATACCTATTTCTCATAACACTTTTCATTCCTCTAAGACATTTACTTGCTTCCTTTACTCTACAAATTACCTCTATCCCACTCCATTCCCTGGTACATGTGCCCCTAAATAGCTCTTCACTTCCTTTAGCCTTCTCCTTTTAGAATCACCTTCAACTTGCTGCCTTAATATGCATCATTACCATACTCTCACTCATGTTTAGTTTTAGCTTTCTCCTATTACACACCTTCCTAAACTCCACTACTGTATGCCTCAGACCCTCTTTCTGTCCCTGCCACATGCAGTGTCATCTCCAAACAACAACTGGATCACCTCCCACTTTCTTCTACTCTCACCATCTCTAATCCCTAACCCATCATCCTAGCATTTACTTCCTAAACCACCCTATCACAATAAACTACCATGTTGACATTACATAACCCTGACACAGCTCCACTTTTACCTTAAATCATTCACCCTCTTCATTTTCAACCCTCATTCAAGCTGTACAACTTTGATATTTATTCTGCTTTCAACAAGCTTCCCACATCCTATACATCTTCAACACTCCCTAACCTTCTCCACATTTAACAAATCCTTAAAACATCCTACCCATCTCCCCCTTACTGCCTTCATTTCCATTAACACCTGTCCATCTGTGCCCTTCCTTTTTTCTTCTCTACCTGACTCACCCCTCTTTTTAACTTCTTCAAAAACATATTTTTTCTTTTAAAAAAAATTGTCACACTCCTACCCCATTTTACATATGCCTTCCTCTTTGCCTCCTTCACCTTATATTTTGCTTTATCTCTCTTCTTTCTGTACCTCTTACATGCTTCCCTAGTTCTATTTTGCAACCAACCCTCATAAGCTTGCTTTTTCTCTTCTACCACTACCTTTACCTTTTCATCCCAACTCTGCTGCTGCTCCTTCTATTCCCAGTTCCTCTACCTCAACCCACATATCATCTTTGTGTGCTTATCACTTCCTCCTTGAAATATACCCATTATTCTACTCCTGTTTCCAATCTATCTCTTACCACCTCCCACACTTCTCTCAGCTTCTCCTGGTATTCTCTCTTTTTATCATTTACATTTTCAGCTCTTCTCTCCCTCCCTTTTCCTCCACTCAATTTCCTTTCAGTTCATGATCTGACAATGCCCTGCTCTCTCCCCTGAAAACATGAACACCCAGAACTTCTGATCCTTCTTTTGGGTACCACTTCATAGTCCAATAATGCCTTCTGAACCCTCTTCCCCATCCACCAACTTTTCCTATGTATACTTGTACCTATCTTCTAAAACATTGTTTGCTATCATCAACTCTCTTAGTTTTTGACACCTTGATCCTTCCTGCAACTACTGGCTCACCTACCACCAAGATCCCCAACCTGTACATTTACATTCCTCCCAAAAATTTCTATAAACTTATTTAGATCACTCCCAAAGGCCTCCCTCTCCTCTTCACTTTTCTCACTACCAGAACTGTATGCTTATAAAAGCCCACATCTCCCATTTCAATTTCACCTTTACCCACATTATCCTCAAAGACTCCCTCCACCCCATTATGCACTTTCCAATCTCAGAACTTCCCTCTTTTGCCCACTCATCACTCCTGACACTCCCCATCACACTCCCAAACTGAAACTCCCCTTCCTTTAAATTTAGTCTCACTCAACACTAACAAATCTATCTTCTTACATACATATTCCTACATATTCCCACTCTCTTCCCTTATACTTTCCTCTGTACCATATCCATGTACATTAAATGACCCAATTACAAGTTCTGGTTGGACTCCTCCCAGACCTTATGCCCTGAATTTTTGTAGGAGGAAAATAGTGGAGAATTCCTAGTATCCAAAATTTGCCCAATTTAAGGGGGCCCACCCCAGTGAATTTTTCATGAATATTTCTTAAATCTCACTTTTCAGTTTTATTCGCTCATCCTGTCATTGCTACCCGAAACTATCACTTGGTGATTTTTTTTCTTCTAAAAATTAAATTCTTCCCCCTCCAGACACCATTTTTAAATGACCCAGGTGTCATAGCATGATGCATGCACTAGAAAATGAGGTATCATTCAATGCTTATAACTACGTATAACTATCATTAAAATAATTTTTTCTTTATATAAATTTCGACATCAAAGAGGTTGTTACGCTGCATTCCTGCAATATTTCTCTTATATTCATCTTGCAAGATGAACTGCAAACGCAAGCTTGCAATAGAAGATATTCAGCCTCAAGAAGAGTAAAGGGAGAAAGAAAAGGCATCAAGACTCTTCAAACCAAACCAAGGAGAAACATGCAGAGATGAAGGGGAGAGTGTGTTATTACTGCCCAGTTTATCACCTATGAGTGATTAATACTTTCTTTAGAAAGGGGGACCAAATGCCTCATCATTCTCCACTAAGTCAACAATGTATACTTAATCATATGTGAAAATTTCATGCCAATCAGATGAATACACATGGCAGGGAAAAAAAAAAAAAAAAAAAAAAAAATTAGAAGCCGATATCTTGAAATGTTTTTTGGACTTCAAATAATCTCACAAAATCGGTAAAAACTCTGATCAACTTATGTTAGATTTTATAATTTTTTACTTCAACAAAAATAGATTTTTTTGTAGGAATAAGATTTTTTAATTTGTATAAAAAAAGGAGGGGGGGGGGGAGAGATTTAGGACCCCTTAAAAAAAAAAAATCAATTTTTTTCCTTCAAAGCCGAAATTTTTTTTTTAAAAACTAATCCATACAAAATGTAGATATATGAACAAAGTTTCTATGACAAAATCTTCAAAGCAAGTGAAAAATTAATTTTGTGAGGTAAAAAAAAATGTAGCTGCTACCATTCACCCAAATTTAATTAAACTTACCAAATGGCATCCCTTTACACCAACAAACAACATATTAAAATTTCAAAGCAATTGGATGAACAAAAAGCAAGATACAAGCCCAAGGAGTTTTCGTAGGTGGCCCCCCTTAAATGCCTTTTATGACATGCATGAGAACCTGTGCTTCTAGCAGGATCTGAGGAGGGATTGAGGAAGTTAGTGACAGAGTTTGGGAAAGTGTATGAAAGAAGGAAGTTGAAGATAAATGTGGGTACAAGGAGTGAAAGTGGCAGCAGACTGGAAGTGAGTATTAAGAGAGAGAGCTGGAGGAAGTGGATAGTTTTAGATACTTGGGTGCAATTGCGGCAGGAAAGGTAGGAGTGGAGGTAGAATGTAGATTGAGAGAAGCGAGTAAATGCCTTGGTGGATTAAAAAGTGTAATGAGAAACAGACATTTGGGAATGGAGGCTAAGAGGAGATTGTATGAAGGAGTGATTGTGCCAACAGCACTGTATGGGGCAGAAACATGGAACATAAAGAGAGGAAGAGGAGGAGTTTGAATGTGTTTGAGATAAGGTGTCTGAGAAGTATGATAGGGGCTACTAGGCTGGATAGAGTGAAATTGAGGAGGTCAGGAGGAGAACGGGGGTGGAAAGGGAGTTGGGAGATAGGGTAGATGAAAGAGTATTGGGATGGTTTGGACACATGGAAAGAATGAGCGAAGATTAGTAAAAGAGGTGTGGAAGGCAGAGGTGGAAGGAGTGAACATGAAGGGCGACCTACGATGAGATGGATGGATGGGGTAAAAGGGGCTTTGGGGAAGAGGGGAATGTCTGCTAAGGAAGGACAGGAGAGGACAGAAGACAGGGGTGAATAAGAATGGTTATATATGGATGATGTGATCCATGAGGTGGAATGGGTGGGGGATGGGGGATGAGGGAGTATGTGTGAGAAAAATTTGATGCAGCCCAAAGGGATTTCTCCCTGTCTTCTCCTTTTCTGCATGAGGGGACGGAGAGGGGGAGGTTTGCCAATTTCATGAAGCGGACTTTCTGTGGATGTGCTGTGTCTTACGACACTGCTTCTGCAGTGGACAAGATGCAGGGATGACCCGTCATTCAGGAGGTGCCAAGATAAGAGGGAGGGAAGAGGGTGGGGGGGAGTGGAGTGTGATTGGGATGGAATGGGTGGGAGTGGTTTTTATGCCTTAGTCTTTTGGCTACCTCCCTTCTAAGGGGGAAAAAAGCCCTTGGTATATTTATGTATGAGAACATAGTGACAGAATTCTTTTCCCCCAACTAAAGGGGGATCAAGAAGTGGTATATTCATAGAAGTGATAAAAGAAGAGGTTCAAGGGAACTGGAAAAAGGAGGAACAGTATAGTTATTAAATGTTGCCTCAAGTTTCATTAAGTGGAAAACCCTGAGCCCCACAGTGGCCTACAATGGTCCTCGGGCCCTCCCACAGATCTCTCTGCAAAGATACAACACTTACAGACCATCTACGTAATGAAACAAAAGTCCTCAAAGTCAAGGATCACCTTGACATGAGAGGCACACAAACATGGCACATCCATGAAACCATGTGGCAGAACACCCACACACACCATGAAACATCAAAACAACACCCAAATATCTACATCACATGCAAATACTCCTTTCTCTTCCTCCACAACCACCAGCTACCTACATCCAGAAGCAAATCCATTATCATAAAGCTCATGGCTTCATCAACAGACTGAAAGACAACACACAACAACATACCAGACTCCATAACATCCATCCCTCTGAATCCTCTCTCCCTTGAGGAGACAGAGTCCACCTGGCCAGACTGCAGTGCAGCCACCATCTAGCCCTTCTAAGTTACCAGAGGCCGATGGATGAAACCATTGCGGACATTTGTCCAGGATGTAACACTTTGCCCCATGCTAATCAATACATTATGGAAGACTGCCTTGCACACAATTACACATGCCAACAACACAAAATATACTTTATAAGGGATTTATGGGAAAACCCTGTTCCAGACATGGTGTTCCACAGTGAGACAGGACTGCTCAGCCTGACAGTCTTGAACATCATCATCATACCCCTTGTAAGGGAGGCAGCCAAATCAAAGGCATGCACCCACTCCCATCCATTACACCCCAGAACAAAAATCTTTTAAATATAAGCAACACTGATAAAAAAGTAAAATAAAGCAATAAAATATATTGGTTCATGACAGACTACCAACTTGCTGACAACTGAATCATCATTATTGTTTTGCTAACCTCAGCTGAATACGAATGACAATGGCACTTGAATTTCCTTTAAAAGATTAATTAATTTTGGAAATATATTAATATGTTTAAGTTCAACATTTCTTATGGTAAATAATATTGCAGTAACATAACCAGAAAGCCATGACACTGCTTATAGTAACTTTGATTTTTGAAAATAACTTTGATGCACAGATCATAATCATGGGAACTTTTGTCATACTAAAGTTTATGGAAATAAAATTCCTTTATTAGCAAAAGAAAAATAAATAAAATCAATAAATGAAGTCCATCATATCTACAATATGTAGCAAATATTTGTCACCATTAAGTATCCTAAGTATAAACAGTATTCCAGTGATACCTAGCATGACCTAATGAAAGCATGGTATATAGTAGTATTATGGTATTATTAAAGTGCCTACCAAAAACAATGCAGCTTTGTGACCAGTGGCTTATGAAATGAGAAAGGCATTATTCAGGAACTTAATTTCCTATCAATATCTAAATTTCCCCCCATTGCCAGGGAGGTAGCCAAAGTCAAAAGGCATACATCCATCTCTACCCATTCTACTCCCATCCACCACCTTTTCCTCACTCTCATCTTAGTTCCTCATGGATGATGGGTCATCCCTGTATCCTGCCCACTGCCCTGGGTCAGAAGCAATGCAGCAGGACACAGCACATACACAGTAAGGCTGCTTCACCTAATTGGCAACCCCCCCCCCTCCATCCCCTTGTGCAGAAAAATAGATGACTGGAAGAAATCCCTTTGGGCTGTGTCAAAATATCGTTCACAGGATAGTTATAGAAGAGATCTGATAAGAAAAATATATAGTTTTCCACAAACACAGAGTGGTGGATGTCTGGAACAAACTGGACAGAACAATAGTGTGTGCAAAAACCATACAAGAATTTAAGAACAAACTAGATGCTGAGAGATAAAAAGACTGGTCACTAAGAGCATAGTTCCCCTTCCCATAATATAACTATGTAAATACTAGGTAAATATATAATCACTCCCTCGCATCACAATATCATCTATATGTACCCATTCTCCACTTGCCCCTATCTCCCGCCTTTTCCATTCCCTGCTCAACACCCCTTTCTCCCCATCCATCCATCCATCTCCTCTTCAGTTGCCCCCTCATATTCACTTCATCCACCTCTGCCATCTACATTCTTTCCATGTGTCCAAACCATCCCAATCCTCTTTCAACCCTATCTCCCATCTCCTTTTTCACCCCCATCTCTCCCCCTCATAGTTTTTCACTCTATCCAACCTACCCCTACCATAATTCTTAGACATTTCATCTCGAACACATTTAAACTTTTCCTCTCTGCCTCACTTAAATTCCATGTCTCTGCCCCAAACAGTGGTCGGCACAATCATCCTTTCACATAATCTCCTCTTTGCATCCATTACCAAATTTCTCATTACACTTTTTAATACCCCAAGGCACTTATTTGCTTCTCTCAATCTACAATTAACCTCCACCTCCACTCTTCCCTTTCTAGCCACCTTACTTTTACCCATATTTACCTTCAACTTTCTATTATATACTTTCCCAAACTCCATCACTAACTCCCTTAATCCTCTCTCTGACCCTGCCATAAGCACAATGTTGTCAGCAAACAATAACTAGCTCATCTCTAACTTTTCTCCATTTTCTGTAACCATCTCCAATCCCCTGTAACCACTTGCTCTCTCCATTTTTAATTCTAACACAGGCTCTACTACTCTTGTAAAAACTCTTGATTGCCCTTAACAATTTTCTCCTGATCACAAATATGGAGAAATGTGGGAGGTGAGCCAGCTGTTGTTTGCAGACGACACTGCAATTGTGGCAGGATTGGAGGAGGGATTGAGAAAGTTGGTGACAGAGTTTGGGAGAGTATGTGATAGAAGAAAGCTAAAGATAAATGTGGGTAAAAGTAAGGTGATGAGATGTACAAGGGGTGAAAGTGGCAGTAGACTGAAAGTGAGCATCAAGGGAGAGCAACTGGAGGAAGTGGATAGTTTTAGATACTTGGGTGCAAATGTGGCAGGAAAAGGTGGAGTGAAAGTGGAGGTAGAATGTAGATTGAGAGAAGCGAGTAAAAGCCTTGGTGGATTAAAGAGTGTAATGAGGAATAGACATTTGGGAATGGATGCTAAGAGGAGACTGTATGAAGGAGTGATTATGCCAACAGCACTGTATGGGGCAGAAACATGGAACATAAGAGAGGAAGAGAGAAGGAGTTTGAATATGTTTGAGATGAGGTGTCTGAGAAGTATGATGGGGGTTACTAGGCTAGATAGAGTGAGAAATGAGGTGAGGAGGAGAACAGGGGTGGAAAGGGAGTTGGGAGATAGGGTTGATGAAAGAGTATTGGGATGGTTTGGACACATGGAAAGAATGAGTGAAGAAAGACTAGTAAAAGAGGTATGGAAGGCAGATGTGGAGGGAGTGAACATGAGGGGACGTCCTAGGATGAGGTGAATGGATGGGGTGAAGGGGGCTTTGGGGAAGAGGGGAATGTCTGTTGAGGAAGGACGGGAGAGGACAGAAGACAGGGGTGAATGAAGAATGGTTGTATATGGATGATGTTGTGATGCATGAGGTGGAATGGGGGGGGGGATGGGGGGGATGGGGGGGGGGTGAGGTAATATGTGTGAGCAAAATTTGATGCAGCCCGAAGGGATTTCTCCCCGTCTTCTCCTTTTATGCAATGGGGGGACGGAGAGGGGGGGTCGCCGATTTAATGAAGCGGCCTTGCTGTGGATGTGCTGTGTATGGCGTCACTGGTTCTGACCTAGGGCACTGGACAAGGTGCAGGGATGACCCGTCATCCAGGAGGTGCTAAGATGAGAGGGAGGGTGGAGGGGTGTGGAGAGTATTCAGGGATGGAATGGGTGAGAATGATTTTATGCCTTTTCCTTTTTGGCTACCTCCCTTGTATGGGGGAAAAAGCCTTGGTATATGTATATGTATGTACATATATCTGCAAAAAAACCCACAGTGAGTCCACCATGTCATATGCCTTTTCCAAATCCATGAAGGCCAAAAAAAAAACTCTGACACATAAATTATATAAAATCACCATAATTTTCAGATTGGGAGCTTGCTTCAGCATGATACTTGAATCAATTCTTGCAAGTTAGAATTCAATGTGTTCTTTGAATAAGTGGTGATGCAAATTTCAAGATCTTGCTAAATGGGACCCGCCTGTACAATACAGAATACGCTGCATGTGCACACACTGAAACCTTCACTGAGAATTAAAATATAATGATGGCAGTTAATATTAGGCAAGTGTTATGAGCAATAATTCATCAAAATGCACAAAAAGTATGAGAACATGCACAAAAGCAAGTTTTGAGCAGTATGAATGGTACAAACTACAGGGAATAGTAATTGCTATTATTCAATTGATGTGGTATTGAGTGGATTTGAAAGAAAAGCTGATGGGAAAGGAAACCTGGGCAAAAACAATTCCATTAAAGACATGCTTATGAGAGAGGTCAAAGAATATTGGAAGGCTATAAGGAAAAAATTAAGGGATGGAAAGCAAAGGTGCATGTAAAAGTGAGAAACCAATACAACATTGGATGAAATGACTAATGACATTCTAGCCCTAATGCACAACACTAAAGTAAGTGGAAGTCGTCAATCAATTAATCAACAGTTGCTTTAAGTGTTTCTGACTAGAAAGACCAAAAATGAGCACGTGGTGGGCCTGCAATGCACACATCAGAGAACCCTCTCTTTGCCATACACTTCAAAACCAATAGATCGTCTTGCCTCCACCTGGAAATGCAGCCTCAAGGAACTAACAATTAAGTCTCTTGTCAAGGCCCTGGCTCTTGTTATCATTGACTGTATTTCCACTTTTTCACATATGGGGAGCTGACAACTGATGATTATTCCTCTCCTACTACTACTATATACTAGCGACACACATGTCTCACACTAACATGTTCAAACAACAATTCAATGTTTCTTCCCAGAGATCTATGCAAGGACCTGAGGAATGCTGCCAGCCATTGAAGACTGAGGGTTTCCAGTTGGCAAAACCTGGAAAACCATGACTATAAAATTCAATCAATCCATTGCTCTGGTTCTCTTTTGCACATGACTCACAGCTCTCAAGTAGGTACCCATGGCCATCAGTTCAGCCCACAAGTCACTCAGTAAAGAGATCATATCATTGTCTGTAGGGAGTGAGTGAGAGAGAGCATATTAGGAGTTCTATGTCTTCTGTGTGATGGTTGTATCTTGGGCATTTGATGTCTGCTGATGGGCTGATTCTGTGAGGAGGACCTGAATGTACAGTAGTTATGCCATTGTTACTCTTGTCTGTCTTTAGTTGTGACCTCACTTCAGGGTTAACTTCTGTGGGAGTTTGGTGGATTATGGAATCTGGTGTAATGCATCTCAAATGCAAAAGAGCAGACTGTAACTATGGCACTGTATGGAGTGAAATCAGAAGGAAAGTGAGGAGCTTATGCCAGGAGGCACAGAGCCACAGCCAAAAAGTCATCTTTGCCCTATTATGCGCCTCAACCATTGGGACAGGTAATGGTAACTGCTGTGAATCATTGAGAAGTGTGGGATTTTAACCCACAACAAAGTGAATGTCAGACCACCACACGTCTAATTAGGCCATCAGCACACCATCTGAAGGAGGCAAAAAGGAATACTCTAAAAGTGTTTGAACAGTAAAAGAATCGTAGTGGGTGTTACAAGGATTGACAGAGAAATAAGGAAGGTGAAGCAGAGATTTGGGGTGGCAGAGAAGGTGGATGAAAGGTACTGAGATAGTATGGGCACATGGAGAGAATAAGTGATGAGTAGTAAAAGGTGTGTAGAAAGCAGAAGGGGTTGGAGGGATCTTGAGGGGAAGACTAAAAATGAGGTGGAGGGATGGGGTGAAGAGTATTCTGGATGTAAGGGTAAAGTCTGCCAAGCAACAAAGATAGTGCAAAACATATGAATGGTGGTTTTAAATGGGTGAGGAAATTATTCTTGGAGGCACCATATAATAATAAGTCAGTATAAATAAACCAGCTCTGGTTATTAGACCCTGCCATAGAGGTACTGCATCTTGCTGTACTGCCTCTGATTCAAGCAATCTGGCAGGGGACAGGGATGACCCTTCATTCAAGAGATGCTACAATGAGAAGGACAATGCCGATTTATTGTTAATATTAATAATCTGTTGTTTGCAGACAACACTGAACTTGTGGCAGGATTGGAGGGATTGAGGAAATTGGTGGCAGAGTTTGGGAGAGTGTGAAAGAAGAAAGCTAAAGATAAATGTGGGTAAAAGTAAGGTGATGAGATGTACAAGGGGTGAAAGTGGCAGCAGACTGGAAGTGAGCATTAAGGGTGAGAGACTGGAGGAAGTGCATAGTTTTAGATACTTGGGTGCAAATGTGGCAGGAAAAGGTGGAGTGGAGGTGGAGGTAGAATGCATATTGAGAGAAGCAAGTAAATGCCTTGGTGGATTAAAAAGTCTAATGAGGAATAGACATTTGGGAATGGATGCGAAGAGGAGACTGTATGAAGGAGTGATTGTGCCAACAGCACTGTATGGGGCAGAAACATGGAACATAAAGAGGCAAGAGAAAAGGTGTTTGAATGTGTTTGAGATGAGGTGTCTGAGAAGTATGATGGGGGTTACTAGGCTAGATAGAGAGAGAAATGAGGAGGTGAGGAGGAGAACAGGGGGGAAAGGGAGTTGGGAGATAGGGTTGATGAAAGAGTATTAGGATGGTTTGGACACATGGAAAGAATGAGTGAAGAAAGACTAGTAAAAGAGGTATGGAAGGCAGATGTGGAGGGAGTGAACATGAGGGGAGGCCCTAGGATGAGATGGATGGATGGGGTGAAGGGGGCTTTGGGGAAGAGGGGAATATCTGTTGAGGAAGGACGGGAGAGGACAGAAGACAGGGGTGAATGGAGAATGGTTGTATATGGATGATGTGATACATGAGGTGGAATGGGTGGGGGATGGGAGGTGAGGTAGTATGTGTGAGCAAAATTTGACACAGCCCGAAGGGATTTCTCCCCGTCTTCTCCTTTTATGCATGGGGGGACGGAGAGGGGAGGTGGGTCGCCGATTTAATGAAGCGGCCTTGCTGTGGATGTGCTGTGACTTGCGACACTGCCTCTGACCAAGGGCAGTGGACAAGGTGCAGGGATGACCCATCATCCAGGAGGTGCTAAGATAAAAGGGAGGGTGAAAGAAAGTGGAGTGTATTTAGGGATGGAATGGGCGGAAATGATTTTATGCCTTTTTCTTTTTGGCCACCTCCTTTGAAAGGGGGAAAAAGCCTTGGTATATGTATGTATTAATAATCTGGCAACTGAGGATGAAATGGTTGCTGAGAAAGAAAGAAGACAGAAGATAGGGGCAAGTGGAGAATAGTTGTATATGGATGATGCTGTGATGCATGGAAGGAAGTGGGTGGAGGATAGGGGGTTAGGGAGTGGTTACATGTGAATGATATTTTGAAGCAGCACAAAGGGATTTTTCTATATCTTCTCTTTTTCTGCACAAGGGGGCGAAGAGGGGGAGTCACTGAATAAAGCACCCATACTGTGGATGTGCAGTCTTGCTTCTAACCCATGGGAATGGGTGATACAAGGATGACCAGTCATCCAGGGGGAGCCAGGAAAAGAGGGGTGGTGAGTGGGAATTGAGTGGATTGTGATGAAATGGGTGGGAGTGGAATTATGCCTTTTGACTTCGGCTACCTCCCTTGTAAGTGGGGAAAACCCCTTGGGATATGTGTATTTACCTAGTTGTATTTTACGGGAAGGAAGCTATGCTTGTGGTAACCCATCTTTGTATCTCTCAGCATCAAGTTTTTTCTTAAAATCTTGAGTAGTGTTTGCACACACTGTTTCTTTGTCTAATTTGTGTGTGTGTGTATTTACCTAGTTGTATTTTACGGGAAGGGGAGCTATGCTCGTGGTGTCCCGTCTTCATATCTCATTTTATCTAAACTATTTTAATTCATGTATTGTTTTTGCACACACCACTTTCTCATTTAACTTGTTCCAACTGTCTATTACTCTGTGAGGAAAGCTGTTCTTTTTCAAATCTCTTCTATAGCTGTCTTTTTTAATTTTCTTTCCGTGGCCTCTTGTATTTCTGTCATCCCATTTTATCAGATTCTCTCTATCAGTAATTTCTATGCCTTTCATGATTCTGTAAATAGCTATCAAATCTCCTCTCTCTCTTCTTTGCTCTGGTGTCTGTAGTTCAAGTTTTGCTAGTCTCTCTTCATATGATAGTTTTGAGAGTGTAGGTGCCAATTTTGTAATTGCTCTTTGTATTCTTTCAAGTTTTTTTTATAAATTTTTTTGTACTTGGTGACCATATTGTTGCTGCATATTCCAATCTTGGTCTTATCAGGTGATTAGAATTTTCTTCACCATTTCTTCATCCAGGTATGTAAATGCAACTTTGATTGTTCTTATTAGATTATAAGTTTCTCCAAAAACCTTATTTATATGTTTCTCAGGTGACATATTATTCATAACAATGACTCCCAGGTCCTTCTCATTTTCTACTTTTTTTATTCCTTCTTCTCCCAATTTATATGATCCTGTTATTCTGTTTTTGCTTTTTCCAAATTCCATTATACTACACTTTTTTGTATTGAACTCCATCTCCCACTTCCTACTCCATTCCTGTACTTTATTTAGATCTCTCTGTAGTGATTCACAATCTTCTTCTGTTTTCATTCTTTTCAGTAGTTTTGCATCATCTGCAAAGAAGCTCATATAGCTTTCAATTCCTTCGTCCATATCATTAATATATATAGCAAACATTATTGGGGCCAGAACTGTTCCCTGCGGAACACCGCTTATTACTTCATCCCATTTTGAGTGTTGGTCTCTTATCACTACTCTCATTTTTCTTTCTTGCAAAAAGTCTTCCATCCAATTTAGCAGTTTGCCCTGTATTCCTCCTTCAGTTTCTAATTTCTTAAGCAACTTCTTATGTGGTACTTTGTCAAAAGCTTTTTTTAGGTCTAGAAATGCACAATCAGCCCATCCATCTCTTTCTTGTATTATATCTATTAGCCTTGAATAGAAACATATTAAATTGGTGACGCATGATCGTCCTTGTCTGAATCCAAATTGCCTTGGATTTAGCACGTTTTTTTCTCAATATTTTACCCATCTACTTTTGATAATTCTTTCACAAATTTTTGCTATTGTACTTGTTAGAGAGACTGGTCTATAGTTGGTAGGTTCTTCTTTATTTCCTCCTTTATATATAGGTACTATATTTGCTTTTTTCCAATCTTCTGGAACTTTTCCTTCTTTCAAGGAACTGTTTATTATGCTATGTATTTTGTCTGCCAGTTCATTCCTGCATTCTTTCAAAATCCAGTTTGCTATTTCATCTGGTCCATGCGATTTTCTGACATCAAGATTACTCAATTATTTCAATATTTCATTCATTCTTTGTTACTTCTATTTCTTTCATAGGGGGGACTTTCTCTTTCCATTCGTTCTCTTCAGGTTGTATGTTCTCCCTTGTAAACACGGATTTAAAATGTTTGTTCATAATTTCCGCCATTTCCATTTCCTCTGTGTATTCAACTCCCCCTTGTCTTAATTTCTCCAAGTCTTGTTTGTTTTTCAGTTTATTGTTTACAAATCTGTAGAATAGTTTTGGTTGATCTTTACACTTTTCTATGACATCTTTTTCGTATTTTCTCTTTTCCTCTCTGCACGTTTGTACATATTCATTTCTATAACAAGTATATATTTTCCATTTTTCAGGTCTTCTGTCTTTTTTCCATCTGGTCCAAGCTTTGTCTCTTTTGTCTTTTAACTCCCTACAACTTTTGTTGTACCAGCATTTTACATATTCTTTTTCTTGTTTTTGTCTTGGGACATACTTTTCCACTCCTTTTTTGTATTTTTTTTTTTTTTCAAAATATTCCATTTCTCTTCCACTGTTGTTTCTTCTTTGTAAATTTCTTCCCAGTTTTCTTTTTGAAAGAATTCTCTTATTTTATCAAAGTTTGTATTTTCATACATCATTCTTCCTTTTCTATATTGTTCATTTCTTTTCATATATTTTTCTTCATTAAGTTCCAGTTCAATCAATATGTGGTCACTTTTACTTATTGGTGTTTTATATTCAATCTTGTCCACTATTCTAGGTTCAGATGTAATTATTAGGTCTAGTCTCGATGGTTCTTCCTCATTTCTATACCTAGTGTTCTCCTGTATCCATTGTGTCATTGTATGGTCAGTAATCATCTCAAGTAGAGTGTTTCCCCATGAGTCGTCTCCACCCTTTACTGTCATCTCTTCCCAGCAGATTTCTTTGCAATTAAAGTCGCCCATCATAACTATTCTTCCTCCATCTTCCATTATCTTATTTAATGCTATCTTTGTGTCCTCTAACATACTTTTATGTTCACTCTCTTCCCACGAGGCTGTTTTCGGAGGCACATAATTTATCACAAACTTTCTGTTCTTCTTATCTCTGTCTTCTTCTTCCATCATAATCATCTCTACTGTATTCTTTCCATATGTGACACACCTCACGTTTATATCCTTCTTAGTCAGGAACATAACTCCACCCCCTTGCTTTGTCTCTCTGTTTCTAATCCAATAATTATATGCATCATGTCCTACACTGTTGGGTGGTAGTGGACCTTTTAATTTTGTTTCTACAATTCCCATTATGTCCAGTTCTTTTTCCTTCAAATAATCATTCAGCTCATTCAATCCTGTTATTAATCCATCTATATTTGTGTAAGACACTCTTAGTTTTCTGCCACTTCCATTGTGTTCTCTGTTTCCCTTTTGTTTTTCTCTTGTATGTCGAATTTCCTTAGTTTCATATTTACTACTCTCCAACAGAATCTCTCTTTTTCTGACTCCGTTCTGTTCTCGTTTTTTTCCTTAGCTTGAAGTCTTTTCTGTTTTTCTTCCTCTCTTTCCTCATTATTCATTTCCCTTTTTATCCATACCTTTTTATATTGTTCACTTGTTGCTAGTTTCCCTGTTTTGGATAAGATATTCTCTGCCGTCGTTTGTGACCTGAATTTAATCTTAATTGGTCTGGTCTTATCTGTACTATACTTTCCGAGTCTAAATTTCTCTTCGATTTGCTTCATAATTTCCGGTTCATCTTCCTGAACTGATTCTAGTAATCGGATTACTTTTTCATTTTCCTCCTTGATTCTTGTGGTTCTATCTGGGTTGTGTTTCTCTTCCATTCCTAATATAATTATACATTTCTTTTTATCTGCTAATTCTCTTACTATATTCTCCTTTTGTCTCATCACTTTAATAACCGAGTCTTCAGTATGTTCTTTCATTTGCTGTTTAATTATGTCAGTGAATGAAACTTTATTGTCTTCTTGGATTGTCTTCCATCTCTTAGCTTCTTTAGCTATGGCCTCTTTGTTTTCTTTATTATTCCTCTTTAATTCTTCATTCTCCACTTTCACTTCTCTTAACTGTCTTTTTAGGTCTTCTATTTCATCAGTTAAGTTTTTGTTCGCCTTCTCTAGTTATTCCAATTTTTCAACTCTCTCGGCAATTTTTGACATTTTGCCAAACCTAACCTCCCAGTGCTCAGTCATTTTTTCAAGTTTTTCCTCCAGTTTTGCCAGTCGGGGGAGGTTGGTATCCGCCGCCCCCTCATTAAATCCTTGGAAATTATTATCCTCACCTTCCATTGAACTGCTCTTATCTATGTTTCTGATCTTTACAATTTTGTTAGTCCCATCATCGAAATCCAAGTCGTCCGTTCGGCGTTTGTTTACCAGCCGTCTGGACTCCTGGACTAAGTCCTCCCCTTCCTCATTTCCTTCCATTTCCCTCAATATCCCTTCCCTATCACTTCCCCACTATTCCACAAGCACTCCCCTTCCCTATAAATACAAAAGGCACTTCCTGAATGCCGAGATCTACGTAGTTTTTCCTTTTTCTTTGGAACACCAGTTCTCGCCGTCCATTCGGTTGAAAGGGTGTATTTACCTAGTTGTATTTACCTAGTTGTATTTTACGGGAAGGGGAGCTATGCTCGTGGGGTCCCGTCTTCATTTCTCATTTTATCTAAACAATTTTTAAATTCATGTATTGTTTTTGCACACACCACTTTCTCATTTAACTTGTTCCAACTGTCTATTACTCTGTGAGGAAAGCTGTTCTTTTTCAAATCTCTTCTATAGCTGTCTTTTTTAATTTTCTTTCCGTGGCCTCTTGTATTTCTGTCATCCCATTTTATCAGATTCTCTCTATCAGTAATTTCTATGCCTTTCATGATTCTGTAAATAGCTATCAAATCTCCTCTCTCTCTTCTTTGCTCTAGTGTCTGTAGTTCAAATTTTTGTAGTCTCTCTTCATATGATAGTTTTGAGAGTGTTGGTGCCAGTTTTGTAATTGCTCTTTGTATTCTTTCAAGTTTTTTATACATTTTTTTGTACTTGGTGACCATATCGTTGCTGCATATTCCAATCTTGGTCTTATCAGGGTGATTAGGATTTTCCTCACCATTTCTTCATCCAGGTATGTAAATGCCACTTTGATTGTTCTTATTAAATTATAAGTTTCTCCAAAAATCTTATTTATATGTTTCTCAGGTGACATATTATTCATAACAATGACTCCCAGGTCCTTCTCATTTTCTACTTTTTTTATTCCTTCTTCTCCCAAATTATATGATCCTGTTATTCTGTTTTTGCTTTTTCCAAATTCCATTATACTACACTTTTTTGTATTGAACTCCATCTCCCACTTCCTACTCCATTCCTGTACTTTATTTAGATCTCTCTGTAGTGATTCACAATCTTCTTCAGTTTTCACTCTTTTCAGTAGTTTTGCATCGTCTGCAAAGAAGCTCATATAGCTTTCAATTCCTTCATCCATATCATTAATATATATAGCAAACATTATTGGGGCCAGAACTGTTCCCTGCGGGACACCGCTTATTACTTCATTCCATTTTGAGTGCTGGTTTCTTATCACTACTCTCATTTTTCTTTTTTGCAAAAAGTCTTCCATCCAATTTAGTAATTTACCTTGTATTCCTCCTTCAGATTCTAGTTTCTTAAGCAACTTCTTATGTGGTACTTTGTCAAAAGCTTTTTTTAGGTCTAGAAATGCACAATCAGCCCATCCATCTCTTTCTTGTATTATATCTATTAGCCTTGAATAGAAACATATTAAATTGGTGACGCATGATCGTCCTTGTCTGAATCCAAATTGCCTTGGATTTAGCACGTTTTTTTCTCAATATTTTACCCATCTACTTTTGATAATTCTTTCACAAATTTTTGCTATTGTACTTGTTAGAGAGACTGGTCTATAGTTGGTAGGTTCTTCTTTATTTCCTCCTTTATATATAGGTACTATATTTGCTTTTTTCCAATCTTCTGGAACTTTTCCTTCTTTCAAGGAACTGTTTATTATGCTATGTATTTTGTCTGCCAGTTCATTCCTGCATTCTTTCAAAATCCAGTTTGCTATTTCATCTGGTCCATGCGATTTTCTGACATCAAGATTACTCAATTATTTCAATATTTCATTCATTCTTTGTTACTTCTATTTCTTTCATAGGGGGGACTTTCTCTTTCCATTCGTTCTCTTCAGGTTGTATGTTCTCCCTTGTAAACACGGATTTAAAATGTTTGTTCATAATTTCCGCCATTTCCATTTCCTCTGTGTATTCAACTCCCCCTTGTCTTAATTTCTCCAAGTCTTGTTTGTTTTTCAGTTTATTGTTTACAAATCTGTAGAATAGTTTTGGTTGATCTTTACACTTTTCTATGACATCTTTTTCGTATTTTCTCTTTTCCTCTCTGCACGTTTGTACATATTCATTTCTATAACAAGTATATATTTTCCATTTTTCAGGTCTTCTGTCTTTTTTCCATCTGGTCCAGGCTTTGTCTCTTTTGTCTTTAAACTCCCTACAACTTTTGTTGTACCAGCATTTTACATATTCTTTTTCTTGTTTTTGTCTTGGGACATACTTTTCCACTCCTTTTTTGTAAATTTTTGTCAAAATATTCCATTTCTCTTCCACTGATGTTTCTTCTTTGTAAATTTCTTCCCAGTTTTCTTGTTGAAAGAATTCTCTTATTTTATCAAAGTTTGTTTTTTCATACATCATTCTTCCTTTTCTATATTGTTCATTTCTTTTGATATATTTTTCTTCATTAAGTTCCAGTTCAATCAATATGTGGTCACTTTTACCTATTGGTGTTTTATATTCAATCTTGTCCACTATTCTAGGTTCAGATGTAATTAATAAGTCTAGTCTCGATGGTTCTTCTTCATTTCTATACCTAGTGTTCTCCTGTATCCATTGTGTCATTGTGTGGTCAATAATCATCTCAAGTAGAGCGTTTCCCCATGAGTCGTCTCCACCCTTTACTGTCATTTCTTCCCAGCAGATTTCTTTGCAATTAAAGTCGCCCATCATAACTATTCTTCCTCCATCTTCCATTATTTTATTTTATGTTATCTTTGTGTCCTCTAACATACTTTTATGTTCACTCTCCTCTCATGAGGCTGTTTTTGGAGGCACATAATTTATCACAAATTTTCTGCTCTTCTTATCTCTGTCTTCCACTTCTATCATAATCATCTCTACTGTATTCTTTCCATATATGACACCTTTCACATTTATATCCTTCTTAGTCAGGAACATAACTCCACCCCCTTGCTTTTTCTCTCTGTTTCTAATCCAATAATTGTATGCATCATGTCCTACACTGTTGGGTGGTAGTGGGCCTTTTAATTTTGTTTCTACAATTCCCATTATGTCCGGTTCTTTTTCCTTCAAATAATCATTCAGCTCATTCAATCCTGTTATTAATCCATCTATATTTGTGTAAGACACTCTTAGTTTTCTGCCACTTCCATTGTGTTCTCTGTTTCCCTTATATTTTTCTTTTGTATGTCGAACTTCCTTAGTTTCATGTTCACTACTCTCCAATAGAATCTCTCTTTCTCTGACTCCGTTCTGTTCTCGTTTTTTGCCTTAGCTTCCAGTCTTTTTTGTTTTTCTTCCTCTCTTTCCTCTTTATTCATTTCCCTTTTTATCCATATCTTTTTATATTGTTCACTTGTTGCTAGTTTCCCTGTTTTGGATAAGATATTCTCTGCCGTTGTTTGTGACTTGAATTTAATCTTAATTGGTCTGGTCTTGTCTGTGCTATACTTTCCGAGTCTAAATTTCTCTTCGATTTGTTTCATAATTTCAGGTTCATCTTCCTGAACTGATTCTAGTAATTGGCTTACTTTTTCATTTTCCTCTTTGATTCTTGTGGTTCTATCTGGGTTGTGTTTCTCTTCCATTCCTAATATAATTATACATTTCTTCTTGTCTGCTAAATCTCTTACTATATTCTCCTTTTGTCTCATCACTTTAATAACTGAGTCTTCAGTATGTTCTTTCAATTGCTGTTTGACTATGTCAGTGAATGAAACCTTATTTCCTTCTTGGGTTGTTTTCCAATTCTTAGCTTCTTTAGCTATGGTCTTTCTGTTTTCTTTACTATTCTTCTTCAATTCCTCATTCTCCACCTTTACATCTCTTAACTGTCTTTTTAGGTCTTCTATTTCATCAGTTAAGTTTTTATTCGCCTTTTCTAGTTCTTCCAATCTTTCAACCCTTTGTAAAATGGTGTTCATATGACCTAACCTACTCTCCAAGTCCTCGATCACCTTATCAACCTTCTCCTCTAGTCTTGTCAGTCGGGGGGGGTTTGTGTCCCCCCCACCCTCTTTAAATCCCTTGAAAATATTCTCATCACTTTCTACTGTATTGTTCCTATCTATACTTCTAATCTTTACATTCTTATTAGACATTTCGTCGTCTTCCAGTTGGAATTGCGGTTGTTTGTTTACTTTTCGGCGGTCTGCTTGGGCCAAGTCCTCTACTTCCTCATTTCCTTCCATTTCCCCAGCAATCCCTCCCCTTCTCCTCTTTCCTTACTTTCCCACTACCCCACGAGCAATTTCCCCCCCACCCTGTAAATACAAAAAGGCACTTCTCTTTGCGTTGGGATCCACAATCGGCACTTTTCTTCAGAACGTTCTTCAAGCCGTCCGTTCGTTGAAAGTGTGTGTGTGTGTGTGTGTGTGTGTATACATATATATATATATATATATATATATAATTTTTTAAGGAATGAGTGCAAGGTGGGTATATACTTGGATTCTACCACTTATCACAATTTTGGAAAACAGGCGAGATAAGTGAAAATGAGGTCCTGATGGGTGAACTTAACTGAGAGGTTTAAATATGAAGAATGAGAAGCTGATAGAAATAAAGTATCATGGTATAATACTCATTTAAATATAATAATGGCCCATATGATACAGTGAAAAGAGAACCAACAAGATGTGGATAGACACACACATACAAGCTAAATTGTTTTTACAGCTGACTAAAGTCTGATTTTTTAAGAATTGACATCTTGACATGGGTGGTTTATTTTAGTGGCTACAAGAGGAGGAGGAGGAGGAGAAGAAAAATCTGAGATACTGCCACAACCTCCTAAACTAGTATACAGAGCACAATGTTATCATAGGTGGTCATCACAACTAAAGAAGGTTAAGAGAAAAACTAAATGACAAGACATATGAGGAAAGACTGATAAAACTATGACTTCCCACTCTGAAAAAGCAGAGAAAGGCAACAAGATATTGATATTCAGATCAGAGGAAGGTATAGAAAAAATGGACAGGATTTGCTGGTTTGGGATGAAAGATCAAAAAGAGGTAGTAAAACTCTGAAAGACCCAACTTGTTTCAAAGATACTATGAAAGACCGCTTTCCACACAGAAGTGAAGACTTAAAGAACAAGTTGCACAAAATATAATCCATATCAACACCATAAAAAATTTAAAGCACAGTTTAATTCAGGGTGGAGGCAAAGAAAAAGGAACCTATGAGTACAGCTCCAACTACTGCAATTGGGTAAAAGCAGGCATTCCTGTTAGGTCATTGTCACCTAAAGGTCCAACCACATTATTTTCTATGTTTATGAACAGTGTGCCGCTGAATGTAATGCCATGTCCACAAGGTCGAGCACTGTCCGCCGGGCACGAGGGCTTTGTTTGACAACAGGCAATTTCAGCGGGCAAACCATCAAACTGTCCGTTCCCGGTGCCAATTGTGGGCAGTGGATGGAGGGCTAACATCGCTGCAAAATGCAGGTGAGGTGCAAGCAAAGTTAGCAAACCCGCTCAGTACAGACCGAAGTTACCTTTACCACCATGTCCGCACCTAGTATTAGTGTATTGGTCTCAACAAGACGTGCTATTGGTGTTATGCTTTTTCTCATATTTGTCTCTTGCCTTTGTATATATGGCTCCACTTTCAAAAGGAGAACAGAAAAGCTGCTTATGTTCATTCTCATGTAATTGCAAAACAATTGTTCATTTTCATTCTGCCTGCAATTCACGTAGGATTGTCACTGAGCTTCCCATTAAATCACGTCTTTGTAACCACTCCCAGCATCAGACATGTCTCCATGATTTCTTGTTTTTCTTTTTAATGCAGGCGGGAACCTTGGTTATCGTACCGCACTGAACCACTCCCTCCCAATCTCTGCTTGCAGCCAACTAACCTCCGACCACCATCGTCGGCCGTGTGGACACTTCGCAGGCAGTCTGCGGACTTTGCCCGGTAAGGGCAAAGTCTGCCAGGCACAGCTCGACCGTGTGGACGCGGCATAAGCACTGTCCAAGCTGGAAACTAAAGAATCTAAAGAAGATAAGAATCTGCACATTCAACATGAGACTCTTAGAAAATTACAAGCTGTAGAGTTTGTTGAATGAAGTGAAGAACATCACTTTAAATATTATGGAACAGAGCTCCAATGGAAGAAAATCTCGTGCAGCTACAAGACAATCACCACTATTCTAATATAGGTAAAGATAAGGAAATATCCAGTGGAGTAGGATTCTTGATTTATTAAGAGATTGCTGGGAATTGAAACTCAGTAGTATATTAGATAGGTAGCTTGCAATGTGATTTGGCAAAGCAAAGGATACACTCTAAAAATTGAGTTTCATGCACTAACTTCAGAGATCAGATGACAAAATTGAGTCCTTTGATGATGTACATCAGGTAGTAAATCAAGAAAAAATTAAACTATATGTTGGTTGTCAGTGACTTCAATGTTAAAGCAGGGAAGAACATGGTAAGTAAATCAATCATTAGGAAGTATGGAGTAGGTCGGAGAGATGACAGCTGCGATACCAGCCAATTTTGTAGAGAACTACATGAAACATAGAAACCAACACTGACCAATGTACCTCCTGTATGCGCAAAATCTATAAATTACACGTGTCCACCAAGTGTGACACATGCTAATCATGAGCCACCTCAAAGGTACCACCCTTGACAACACAAACCAGTATACAAAGATTTCTTGTTGCAGCCACCACACATCCCATATCCAAAAACATATTCTAAACATATTACAAATAAACATAAAGGGTATTGCAAATACTTTGAGCCACTTCAGTTCCTACACAAACACAACATACATAGAACTAATACAGGAAACTAGAATAATGCCACAATCCACATTACCCACTTTCACTGAATACACAAAAAACAAAAGCACTATCTTCTCCAAATGGACCAAACACTTGGAAGAAAATAAAGTAGTAAACCCTAAACAATTTGGTTTTAGAAGTGGAAGATCATGTACCACAAACTTAATATGCTTTTACTCGAGATTAATTGAGATAATACAAGAAAGAGATGGCTGGACAGATTGGCCTTCTTGGACTTGCAGAAGGCATTTGACAAAGTACCACATAAAAAATTAATTAGAAAAATTGAAATAATAGGAGGAATACAAGGTAAGCTACTGGAATGGATGAAGATTTCTAAATTGGGAGAAAAATGAGAGTGGTACTTAGAGACAAAAATTCAAACTGGGAAGATGTGAAGAGTGGCGTCCCCCAAGGCTCTGTATTAGCTCCTTTAATGTTTGCCATATACATAAATAATATGGATGAGGGAGTAAATTGTTACATGAACTTAAACTGGGAAGATGTGAAGAGTGGCGTCCCCCAAGGCTCTGTATTAGCTCCTTTAATGTTTGCCATATACATAAATAATATGGATGAGGGAGTAAATTGTTACATGAACTTCTTTGCAGATGATGCCAAATTACTCAAGAGAGTAAGAACAGAAGATTGCAGATCGCTACAAGAGGACCTAGACAAAATATGGGAATGGAGTCAGAGATGCGAGATGAACTTCAACATTAAGAAATGTAGCATAATGGAATTTGAAAAAAGCAAAAATAGAATATCAGGTCAATATAAAATTGGAAACAAGGAAGTCAAAAAAGTTTATTCAGAAAGGGACCTGAGAGTGATTATCCCAAGTGACTTGACACCTGATAAACATGTCAATAAATTATTTGGAGAGACTTTTAACTTATTAAGCTCAATGAAAGTGGCCTTCGACTACATGGATGAAGAAATGTCAAAGAAAATAGTGGTTACACTAATAAGACCTAAACTACAGTATGCTGCAACACTATGAGCACCTAGCACAAAAAAGAACATAAACAAATTAGAAAGAATCCAAAGAGCAGCAACAAAAATGGCACCTACACTATCAAATTTGACATACGAACAAAGATTGGAGAAATTACATCTATCAACACTGGAACAAAGAAGAGAAAGTGGTGATTTGTTGACCATTTACAGAATTATGAATGGGATGGAAATTCTCAATTGAGATGACTTATCAAACTGGGACAGAAGAGAAACAAGTGGACACAAAAGAAGCTAAAGAAGGACAGTTACAGAAGAGACCTGAAAAAGAATAGCTTTCCACATAGAGTGACTGATGTCTGGAACTAACTAAATGGAGAAACAGTGAGTGCCAAAACTAATAACAATTTTAAGAATAAACTGGATGCGGGGAGATACGAAAACGGGTCACTACAAGCATAGCTCTCATCCCGTAAAATACAACTAGGTAAATACATCAGCCCCCAAGGACTGAACTCAAATTATGAACCACATACTGACAAGTGATATGAATAACCACCCAATTTTATAAAATGCATAAAAAGCAAAACAGAGGAAACAAATACTACTCCTCTATTATCTTCAAATGTATTTTCTTCACTTTTTCACAAATATAAAGTGACCAGTAACTGCTTCCCTCCTACTATTGGCTGGTAACATAAAAACAGTTCAACACTAATATAACACAGACAACAGCCTAAAGTTTCTTCCCAGAGCAATCTATGAAAATGCCCAAGGACTGTTGCCTACCAGTATGTGGCTGCAGGTTTCAAGCTTGAGACACAAAAACAACAACTGTTATTACCATCAAGTGAGCCAAAGAGCCTGGAATGGTAATAGTAACATCATCCAGAGCCTCCTGTTGTCTTGGCCTCACCTGATCTAAAGCATCACATCTTGGAGATTGCTGCTACCCCTAACATGAGATGTATCAGCTCATCCAGAAGTACCAGAATCTTACCATCACTGGAAATGGAGATGTTCAAAATGCTGACCTGAAAGGTGCACCTCACCGAGATGACCATCAGTCACCAACAGAGAAACTCTGGCACTTCCAAAAACAAACAATAGATCCTCAACTCCAAGTAAACACAAAACCACAACCAATAATTTTTTTACCCCTGATCTCTTGCAGAAAACCCATGGCTCCAAAGTGACTAAAAACACTTACTAGGTTGGCTTATAAATCAATAACTCCATACCAAATGAAGGAATATCAGATGGTGCAAGATGTATGCAAGGTGATAAGTAAAAGAGGGGAGGTAAGAGTAGAAAAATGGCTGTGTTTTAGGGAGAAAGAGATAATGTGCAAGGATGGTATGCGAGATGAGGAGTATGGGAGGGAATAGAAGAAAGGGTAGTGAATGGTGGGATGACATGATAAAGGCAGTGGTAGCAGGGAAGAAGTGAGCATATGTGGATTGCTTGCAAGGTAGACCTAGGGAAACATATGAGAGGTAAGAGAAGAAAGGAGAAGCAAAACATATGATAAGGGAGGCAAAGAGAAAAGATGTAAAATGGAGTAGGAATACAATTAAAAATTTAAAATAAAAAGATATCTTAGAAGGAAAATTAAGAAAGTGAGGGGGTGAGTTAGGTACAGAGCAAAAGATAAAAGGTGCACATGGACAGATGGTAATAAAAGTAAAGGCAGTAAGGAGAAGACGGTTAGAGTATTTCAGAGAGTTCCCAAATGTGGAGGTGGTCATGAAGGGATTGATTGTGGCAGTGGAATGAACTAGGAAGATGACTATGATGGGAGAGTAAAATAACATAGATATAGGAAAAGACATTACAAAGAGCACTGGAAATGATGAAAATTGGTGAGGCACTTGAGTGGGATGGGTGTCATGTGGAGTGTCTGATAAAGGGAGGAACAGTTATAGTGGTTTGGCTAGTGAGGTTGTTTAATGTGAGCCTAAGAGAGGGCAGTATGCCAAAGGATAGGAGGAGTGCGAGTATAGTCCTGTTTTACAAAGAAAATGAGGATAAATATGAATGTAGTAGTTTTTAGATGGATCAGTTTGAATGTCATTGGAAAAGCATATGGGAGGGGGTAAATTGAGAGGATTAGGAGAGGAACAGGAGTACCTGTTGAGGAACAGTTTATGTTTAGGAAAGGTTGAAGGAGCATGGATCACATTTTTGTGGTAATGCAGATTTGCAAGAAGCTTCTGGCAAGAGGGTGTTTTGGGTCTTTATGGACTTTGAGGAAGCTTGTGATTATGTAGACATGAAGGTGGTGTGAGAGGTACTGCTGATATATGGGATATAGGGAAAGCTTTTAAAGGTAGTCAAAAATTTTTATGTGAGTAATAGAGCTTTAGTTAGGGTTAGGAATGGTGAGAGTAGTAGTCTTCAGTGAAGGTGGGGCTTCGCTAGGGTTGTGTAATGTCATTATGGTTGTTTAATGTGTATATGGATGGGTGGTATGAAAGGTATATGTATTCCAGTTCGACCAGTCTTTGTTCATATGTCAGGTTTGCAAGTGTTGGGACCAACTTTGTCATTGCTCTTTGTATTCTTTCTAATTTTCTTATATTCTTTTTTGTACTGGGTGACCATATCAGCGCTGCATATTCCAGTTTTGGCCTTATCAGTGTTTGTAATATTTTCTTGATCATTTCCTTCTCCAGGTATTTGAAGGCCACTTTTATTGATCTCAACAATTTGTATGTTTATCTAGCGACATACCTTAGGTGATGATTACTCCTGGGTCCCTTTCAGAGTTTACTTTCTTTACTTCTTTTCCATCAATTTTATACTGTCCTGTTATTCTCTTCTTGCTTTTTTCCAAATTCAATTATACTGCACTTCTTGATGTTGAATTCTACCTCCCATCTCTTGCTCCACTCTGAGACTTTGTTCAGATCCCTCTGCAATGAGTCACAGTCTATTTCGGAGTTTATTCTCTTTAATAATTTCGCATCATCCGCAAAGCAGTTCGTGTAACTTTCAATGCCTTTGTCCACATACTTTACATATATAGTAAACATTACCGGAGCTAGTACTGACCCCTGTGGGACGCCACTACTCATTTCTTCCCATTTTGAATATTTGTCTGAACATCACTCTCATTTTTCTTCCATGTAGGAAGTCCTCCATCCAATTCAATAGTTTTCCATGTATGTCTCCTATTGTTTCCAGTTTATATAGTGATTTTCTGTGTGGTACTTTATCAAATGCCTTTTGTAGGTCCAGGAATGCACAGTCTGCCCAGCCATTCCTTTCTTGCAATATATCTATCAATCTTGAATAGAAACAAATTAAATTAGTGGTACATGATCTTCCTTGTCTGAATCCAAATTGCCTCAGGTTCAGTATATTTTTCTCCTCCAGATATTTTGTCCATCTATGATGATTCTCTCGCAAATTTTAACTATTGTACTTGTTAGGGCACTATATTGGCATTTTTCCAGTCTCCTGGTTGTTTTCCTTCTTTGAGTGAGCATTCAATTATTTTGTATATTTTTTCTGTTAGTTCGTCTATACATTCCTTCAGTATCCAGTTTGTGAAGGTGATGGACAGATGGATGGTTCAAGACTGGAGGGAAGTGGAAGGTGGGCCAGTTATTGTTTAGTGATGACACTGCTTGTGGCTGGGTAGAGTCTAAGGCAGTTTGTGAAGGTATGCGATAAGAGGAAGTTGAAAGTAAATGTGGGTAAAAGCAAGGTGATGAGATGTACATGAGTATATAAAAGGGAAGTCTTATAGGAGAGAGGTTAGACAAAGTGAACAGTTTTAAGTATCTACGGTCACCTATAGCAGGAAATGGAGGAGTGGGGATGGAGGCAAACTGTAAAGGAAGCAAGTAAATGTCTTGGGAGGAATCAAAAGTGTCATAAGAAATAGGTATCTAGGGATGGATGTGAAGTGATTTTATGAAGGGGTAATTATACCTACAGCACTGTATGGGATAAATACTTGGAAATAAAGTGAGGCAGAATGGTGGAATTTTCATGTGTTTGAGATGAAGTGTTAGGGAACTGTGGTGGGAGTATAAAGGGAGCTGATATGGTAGATGAAAGAATACTAGGATGGTTTGGGCACGTGGAAAGAATGAAGACTAGCAGAGATGGATGGAGTAAACTTGCAGGGAAGACCAAGAACAAGATGAAATGATGGAGTGAAGGAGTGAAGAGAGCTTATTAACATGTCCTTTTTATTATTTTCATAATACCATGTCAAATTCCTACCCCATTTTACACATGCCCTCTCCTCTGCCTCCCTCACATTGCATTTTGCTCATCTCCTCTAATACCTCTCATATGCTTCCCTACTTATACTTAATAACCAATCCTCATGTCCTTTCTTCTTCAACCAATACCTTCACCTCTTCATCTCACCAATTACTACCTCTCCTCCTCTTCCCTCCCATTTTCCTTATCCTATGTACCATCTTCACACAATCTGTCACTTCCTACTTGAAATATACACATTATTCTTCTATTCTCCCTTTAGTACTCACCACATCCCATACTTCTCTCAGCTTCTCCTGGTATTCTTTCATTTTATCCCTCTCATTGAATTTGTTTACTCTCAGCAATTTTCTACCCCCCTCCCTTCTCCTTCTTCTCCACTCCACTTTTCCTCCATTCTCAATTTCTCTTCTTCCACTCTCTCACTCTCACCTGAAAACATGAATATTCAAAATCTCTTCCAATCCTCCCTTTGGATACCACTATAGAGTCCATTAATGCCCTATCAATAGCCTATCCCTCCACCTCCATTTCCCTTTGACTGTCTTCTTAAATATGGTATCTGCTATCATCAACTCCCTAAACACATCTTTAATATCATCTCTCCACTATAATCCTTACCCAGCACCCTAAACCTCCCTATCACTCCATCTACTGGTTCACCTCCCACTCTAACATTGAGATTTCCAGCACCACTATATTTCCATTCCTCTCAAAAGTCTACATTCATTTATATTAATTCAAAAAGCCTCTTTCATCACTACCTGGACTGATTTTACTTACAAAAAAACACACTTCACATTCCAATATCACCATTGCCTGCATTATCTTTGAAGACACTTCCCTCCACTCCACCATGCACTTTCCTATTTTATCACTTACAAGCAGAACCCACTCATCACTCCTGACACTTCCCACCATACTCCCAAACTCAAGATTCCAATCCCCTTCAATTTAGTTTTACAACACTAAATACATTTATATTCTTTCTCACAAAGAAATTTCTTCCCTTTTATTTTCATTTGTACCATAACTACAGACATCTAATGGCACATTTATTTCAGTTCTGGTTTGAGTCTCCCTACTGGACTCACCTATGTCATCTGAGAAATGCTAGGGTGTGGCAGTGTAGAATGAGGTGTTCAGTGTCTCCTGTGTGATGACTGCATCGTGTTGGTACTATTGAGTGCTAGATGATAATCTTAACATATTGAGCACAGAACTATCAATCTATGTACCAAAGGCTTCTTCCTACTTAAAAGTAGGGTTACACTAGTCAATAGAATGCTTGAAGTCCAATCTTTGCATTTGTCCATTCTATAACATGTGGTTAGATGAGAGTCCAACCTGTTTAGAGATGTTCCCATAAACATGTAAAAGGAGCTACACCATACCTGACCCTTTATCCAGAATGATGAACTCTCATTGGTAGAACCTACACAATGCCAGTTTCTCAAACAAACTTTGAACACCTCACAATCTCTAAAAATATATAATGATCTTTGCATCTCTCTTATAGCATACACGCATAAATAAGACCAAAACTTGAGTACGCAGCATCACTTTGGACACCCAGTTCCAAAAATATTAAGAAACTAGAAAGATTACAAAGAGCGACAACCAAACTAGCACCGACTCTCGCCGAACTAACATATGAGCAAAGACTATACAAACTGAACCTACCAACACTGGGACAAAGAAGAGAAAGAGGAGATTTGCTGACTATCTACAGAATAATGAAAGGAATGGAAGTTTTAGACAGGAACGTCCTGTTAGTGTGGGACAATGGTAAAACGAGAAGACACGGAAAAAAACTGAAAAAAGATATAGAAAAAACTTGAAAAGAAACAGTTTCCCACACAGAGCGATTCATACATGGAACAAATTAGACAACAAAACAGTATGTGCAAACACTATACAAAATTTTAAGATAAAACTTGATGCGGAGAGATACAAAGACGGTTCACCATGAGCATAGCTCCCCTCCCGTATATTACAACTAGGTAAATACATACTAGGTAGAAGACATTTGTCATCAGGATGCCTTACATACCAAAATGCCTCTTATGGATATATCTTCTCTATTAGAGCATGGATAACTTCTGTATTTCACTCCATCATGGTGACAAGTGTTGATACCAAGCAAATGGTATGAGTTTTAGTGTACAAAAATCTACCAATGTTTATATTAAAGTGGTAGTTAAACATCTGTTTGATTATTACTACAATTTACATTCCATACGATTTCTTTTCTATTTCAAGATCATTTTATACTATTGATTAATTTCTCTTATTACTGAGCAAGTTGTATATTTTTATCCAATATGTCATTAATATGAATATATCTTCAATTTTATTTTTCTTCCTTGGATCTCTTCCAAGGTATGGACTACAATATTGGGTTGGGCATCCCTAGGCTTGGATTCCAACCCAAATTCTCTAGCCTTGGACAAAATCCATCTGAGTCATAGGAATCCAATCCATCTGTTGACTAATGTAACTGTACCTTGAGAGGGAGGTAGCCAACCAAGACATGCATCTACTTCCACCCATCCCATTCCCATCCGTCACCCTTTTATCTTAGCTTCTTGTGGATGAAGGGTCACATCTGACCCACATACTACCTGGGTCAAAAGCAATACAACACATCTACAGTAGGGCCCCTCAGCTTCATTTACATTCATTAACATGTTGACCCTCTCTCTTCATCCCCTGATGCTAATGTCTGGAGGAATTTGAAAGAGTAGGGAGTTTGGTGGTCAGTCTTGGGGTGCTTGTTTTGTGATCCTACAGTGAAGCATCTAGGGTCTTGTTGGAAGTTCTGGGTCTTCCAACTTTTCTCCAACTTCTCCCAGATAGCAGTGCTCCTTCAAACAAGTCACTATTTGATAGTACCATACAAACAATACCTTTTACAAATCTAGGTATGAACTTGGGCATTGCTCTCACATACCTCAAAGTAATTTATGAGAAACCCAGGACAACAGTGAGTAGAAATGGAAGATGATTTCAGTAGAGCAAAAAGTGACAGGTAATAGAGGTTATTCAAATGAAATATGAGAAACCTACATTTTTGACAAGGAAACACTGAGGAAGATGATTCAAAAAGAAATAATGGGATAAAAACTATACAAGTCATTTTGGAAAGAAAAGAAAATAATAAGTAAATAAATAAATAAACAAAAACAGCATTTACAAACCTATACAAGGTTGTGATAAGCTACAACCCAGTGCCTTAGCCTAAGACTTAAATATGCATCAACAGTTCAGAATTTATATATAAAGACAGAGACAGGTAAACTCATGACAGAAGCTGGTTTGTCAAGGATGAGGAGAGTAAGTGATAATGTGAGAAAAAGGGAGTATGCATTCACTTAGTAACATATAGCTTTTACTGCAAGCCAAGCCTGCACTGCCCAGGCTTAATTCGTTAGTTAGTTAAGTGTCCAAAGCCTCAAAATGGCTCAAATCTACAAAAAGATAAATGTTAAAAACTCAATGCCAAAAGCCTGAAAATGAAGAATTTTAATACGGAAATAAAACTAAGGAAAAAAAGGAAGAGTTTGCCCATAGGACATACCGACACCTGAGAGGCTAAGCTGAAATTGGGTCCTGGGGATCTTTTCTTGCTGCCACCTGTCGAGTTGGAGTTGGCATTCTGACCTGACTGTGACCCTTTCCGTTTGCGTCGTTTGTTAGGTGCTCGTTGGGATTCTGTGGAAAGTAAATTAATTATGTAATGGCAGTTTTCATTGAAGCTATGGTCTCAAGCAAAGTTAAATATAACACTCCTCAAGGAAGAGATCCAATCTAAAAATGGAATAAAGCAAGTACTTTTTAAAGCATTTGTAATGAACTCTATGTAAACCATGTGCCTCTTCTTATGGGGTATTGACTTCATGTAGTCAATATTTTAGAAACTTCAGAGACACCCCTATGGACAAGAGTCATGCAGTATGATTTGATGACTGGAGACTAATGTTCACTCAAAATAGAATGTTGAATACTTTTTAACCTCTACCATCCCTCCTTTCTTACTACATATATGACTACTCCACCTCTTTGGCATAATTTGTCCCCAAGGATATGTGCTGATTATGAAAAAATTCAGACTAGACTTCCATCTTCCAACTTTATGTAATTACAATTTTCTGTATTCTAAATTATTTTGTCTATTAATGTTGCTACAACCAAGTTGAGGAAATTCAAAAACTATAACAAATTCCCACCCCTTAACCCTGATTAAAGCTATGTGGTACAGGGGTGTTCTCACAAAAGAGCAATGATATCAATACTAATGCTGTACCTACAAAGCCTTATTATTAACAACTGTTCAAATACTAAATACTCAGCAATGTGATACATGCTGTAAACACTTATAAAGCTTTTTGTCTGCTTTGGTTACTTCAGTAATATTTTTGTCATCATTAACCTTCAAATAAATAATCTAAACACTCAAACTAATACGGTTTTTGGGCTAAGAAATACAAATTAGCACTTTTGCATACTTCTGTTGTACTACAGCAGAAATGTCAACTTGAGAGAGAGAGAGTGTATTACTTAGTTGTATTTTACGGGGAGGGGAGCTATGCTTGTGGGGCCCCGTCTTCATATCTTGTTCTATCTAGACTGTTTTTAAATTCGAGTATCGTTTTTGCTCACCACATTTTCATATGACTTGTTCCAAACATCTATTACCCTGTGGGGAAAGCTGTTCTTCTTCAGGTCTCTTCTATAACTGTCTTTCTTGATTTTCTTTCTATGTTCTTTTGTATCTCTACTATCCCATTTTATTAATCCTATCTATAGTTAGTAGGGTCTTCCTTGTTTCCCCCTTTATATATTGGTACTATATTTCCTCTTTTCCAATCTTCTGGAACTTTTCCTTCTTTCAATGAACTGTTTATTAGACTATGTATTTTGTCTGTTAGTTCATTTCTGCATTCTCTCAAAATCTGGTTTGCCATTTCATCTGGTTCATGCGATTTTCTGACATTGAGATTACTCAAGTGTTTCATTATTTCATTCCTTGATACTTCGATCTCTTTCATAGGGGGAACTTTCTCCTCCCATTTATCTCTAGGTTGTATGTTCTCCCTTGTACATACATACATATACCAAGGCTTTCTTCCCCCTTACCAGGGGGGTAGCCAAAAAGGACAAGGCACAAAAACATTCCCACCCATTTCATCCCCGAAAACACTCCACACCCCTCCACCCCATCTTAGCACCTCCTAGATGACGGGTCATCCCTGCACCCTGTCCACTGCCCTGGGTCAGAAGCAGTGTCGCAGGACACAGCACATCCACAGCAAGGCCGCTTCATTAAATCGGCGACCCCCCCCTCTCTGTCCCCCCATATAAAGGAGAGGACGGGGAGAAATCCCTTCGGGCTCCGTCAAAACTTTTTGCTCACACACACTACCTCACCCCCATTCCCCCATCCAATCAACCTCATGCATCACAACATTTTCCATATACAACCATTCTCCATTCACCCCTGTCTTCTGTCCTCTCCCGTCCTTCCTCAACAGACATTCCCCTCTTCCCCAAAGCCCCCTTCACCCCATCCATCCATCTCATCCTAGGACGTCCCATCATGTTCACTCCCTCCACATCTGCCTTCCATACCTCCTTTACTAGTCTTTCTTCATTCATTCTTTCCATATGTCCAAACCATCCTAATACACTTTCATCAACCCTATCTCCCAGCTCCCTTTCCACCCCTATTCTCCTCCTCACTTCCTCATTTCTCACTCTATCTAGCCTAGTAACCCCCATCATACTTCTCAGACACTTCATCTCAAACACATTCAAGTTCCTACTCTCTTCCTCTCTCATGTTCCATGTTTCTGCTCCATACAGTGCTGTTGGCACAATCACTCCTTCATACAGTCTCCCTTCTAACATCAATTTAAAATGCTTGTTCATAATTTCTGCCATTTCTATTTCCTCTGTGTAATCAGCTCCTCCTTGTCGTAGTTTCTCTAATTCTTGTTTGTTTTTCAGTTTGTTGTTTACAAATCTGTAAAATAGTTTTGGTTGATCTTTACATTTTTCTATGACATTTTTTTTCGTATTTTCTCTTTTTTCTCTGCACACTCGTACATATTCATTTCTATAACTAGTATACATTTTCCATTTTTCAGGTCTTTTGTCTTTTTTTCCATTTTATCCATGCTTTATCCCTTTTGTCTTTTTACTCCCTACATCTTTTGTTGTACCAGCACTTTATATAATCTTTTTCTTGCTTTTGTCTTGGAACATACTTTTCCACTCCTTCTTTATAAATTTTTGTCAAAATATTCCATTTCTCTTCTACTGTTGTTCCCTCTTTATGTATTCTTTCCCAGTCAGCTTTTTGAAAGAATTCTTTTTATCAAAAATTTTTTCATACATCAATCTTCCCTTCCTACATTATTATTTTTTTTTTTCATGTACTTTTCCTCATTTAGTTCCAGTTCAATCAATATGTGGTCACTTTTACTTATTGGTGTCCATTATTTCAGGTTCTGATGTGATTATTAGATCCAGTCTCGATGGTTCTTCCTCATTTCTATACCTAGTATTCTCTTGTATCCATTGCATCATTGTATGTTCTATAATCATATCAAGTAGTACATTTCCCCATAGGTCATCTCCACCTTTCACTGTCATCTCTTCCCAGCAGATTTCTTTACAATTAAAGTCACCCATTATAACTATTCTTTCTCCATCTTCCATTATCTTATCTAGTGTTATCCTTGTGTCTTCTAACATATTTTTGTGTTCTCTCTCTTCCCACAAAGTTGTTTTAGGAGGCACATAATTTACTACAAACTTCCTGCTCTTCCAATCCTTGTCCTCCACTTCCATCATAATCATCTCTACTCTATTCTTTCCATATGTGACAATATGTGACATTCCTCACCTCTATATCCTTCTTAGTCAGGAACATAACTCCACCTCCTTGTTTTACCGGTTTCTAATCCAATAATCATATGCACCATGTCCTACACTGTTGGGTGGTAGTGGACCTTTAAATTTTGTCTCTACAATTCCCATTATGTCTGGTTCTTTTTCCTTCAGGTAATCATTCAGTTCGTTCAAGCCTGTTATTAAGCCATCTATATTTGTGTAACACACTTTTAATTTTCTGCTACTTCCATTGTGTTTTGTTTTTCTCTGCTATGAACCATTTCCTCACTTTCATATCCACTACTCTCCAATAGAATTTCTCTTTTTCTGACTGTTCTTTTCTCGTTTATTTCCTTAGCTTATAATATTTTTGTTTTCTCCTCCTCTCTTTCCTCTTTATTCATTTATCTTTTTCTCCATACCTATTTATATTGATCACTGTCTGCTAGTTTCCCTGTTTTTGTAAATCTCTAATGTTGTTTGTGACCTGAATTTAACCTTAATTGGTCTGGTCTGGTCTTATCTGTATTGTCTTTCCCTAGTCTATATATTTCTTCTATTTCTTTCCCTGTTTCTGGTTCATCTTCTTGAACTACTTCTAATATCTTATTTACTTTTTCCTTTTCTTCCTTTATTCGTAGTCCTATTTAAATTATACTTCTCTTCCATCCCTAATATAATTATACATTTCTTTTTATCCGCAAAGTCTCTTTACTATATTCTCCTTCTCCCTCATCACTTTGATAACTGTGTCCTTAGTTTGTTCTTTCATCTGCTGTTCCATTATACCTCTAAATTCTATTTTTATTGTTCTCTTGTACTTTTTTCCAACCACTTACCTCTTTTGCTATGAACTCTTTATTCTCTTTATTACTCCATTTCAATTCCTCATTCTCATCCTTTACTCATCCTTAACTGTTTTTTTTCTTCTTCTATTTCTTTAGTTAGGTTTTGATTCTCCTTCTTTAGTTCTTCAATTTTATCAACTCTTTGAGTAATCAACTTTAATTTAACCTAACTTCCCAATTTTCATTCATTTCTATTAGTGTCTCCTCTAAATTTACTAGTCGGGGGAGGTTGTCATTTCCTCCTTAATTAAATCCATGGAAATAGTTATCTTCACCTTCCATTGCACTGCTCTTATCTATATTTCTAATTTTTACATTTTTACTAATCTCTTCGACTTCACCACTGTTGTCTGGCCGTCTTTTGTTGACATGCCATCTGACTTCCTGGACCCAATCTTCCCCTTCTTCATTTCCTTCCATTTTCCTCAGTAATCCCTCCCCTTCCCCTTTTTCTTCACCTTCCCACTACACCACAAGCTTTCCCTTTCCCTAATAATACTTCCTTGTCATTGTGATCCTCGAAATTTGTTGATATCACCAGAGTCCAAACTTCGTTGTGTATTTACCTAGTTGTATTATACAGGAACGGAGCTATGCTCGTGGTGACCCATCTTTGTATCTTTCAGCATCAAGTTTATTCTTAAAATCGTGAATAGTATTTGCACACAATGTTTTTTCATCTAAGTTATTCCATATATCCAGCACTCTATGTGGGAAGCTATTCTTTTTCCTATCTCTTCTATAGTTGTCCTTTTTGAGTTTCTTTTTATGACCTCTTGTTTTCCCCTTGTCATTTTTTAGTGTAAATCTTTTCTGTCAAGGATTTCCATTCCTTTCATGATTCTATACTGTATATAGTCAGTAGATCACCTCTTTCTCTTCTTTGCTCTAGTGCTCCAGAGTTCTAGCACAAACCCAGCAAGAAGTATGCCTTCCCCAACCTCCACCTCAAGGTCCATACTTGGTCTTATGAAGAGACTCAGAAACCTGCTCCTTTCCTTCAGACCTATCTTCAAACACATCCACCCACAAAGACAGTACAATATCTATTGTCACATAGCAGCCAAAACCTTGAAATATAATGAAAACTACCAAATAATGCACAGCAGGAAGGGCACAACCAAAAAGGCAGTTATTTTCAGCCATTCCAGATCACTAAGTCTAGCATGTAGATGGACTGATGGAAAGACTGATCTCAAAGAACCATAACAAAACTGCCGATCTCCCCTAACCAATATGGTTTCATGGAGGGCCACTCCACCAGAACATCTCATACAAATATCACTTAATGGCTATTGAATGGATTTAACAAGAGAACCCAACCAGAAAAAAATATTTTGACATAAATGTGGCATTTGAAGTCTAGATACACATATTAAAAAAGAGTATATACATATATATGCACAAAATCATTTAGGCAAATAACCACAATGACAAGAAATGACTTCCTTCGCAACTGGAAGAGTGCAAACCCCAAAACGCCCATGTACCTGATACCATAATACTGTAAAATGAAGTCCTCCTCACCTGCACTATTTAACCTTTCCACATGTGATCTCCCCACATCAAATACAGAGCACCCTGAAATGTTCACCTATGCAGATCTGTATCAAAAGGCTTCTACCCCTTTACATGGTAGATGGCTAGCCAAGACATGCACCCACCCACCCATCAATCATCCTCTTATTGTCTTAGCTCCTTGTGGATAAAGGGTCATCCCTGTCCCCTGGCCACTGCCTGCGGCAGAAGCAATGAAGCAAGACACAGCAGCACATCCACAGCTGGGCCCCTTCCACTGCTTCATTTACATTGTGAGCCTCCCTCCTCATCCCCTTGTGCAGAAATTGAGAAGACAGGTAGAAAGTCCTTCTGGTCATGTCAATTTATTTTTCATTTACAACCATAAGGTGATCAAATAATAATATCCCAGCCCAGTAACTACAAATCAACTGTTAAAATGACCAAGACAAAACAGAATGGAAACATCCTTCAGAAATTATCTGTGTATCTACTCACCCCAGACAACCATGAATTAAAGAAGCATCCAACACTGAAACTGATGGAAGATGTAAACTTCTAGAATGGATGAAAAGCTTCCTCAAGGGGAGATGCATGAAGGCAGTAGTGAAGGATAAGATGTCATGATGTAAGGTAGTAACTAGCAGAGCTCCACAAGGATCAGTACTAAATCCTCTATGTTCTTTATCTATGCATCTGACATGATAGAAGGTATAACAAGCTATACAAATATGTTTGCGGATGATGCAAAGATGTAAATGTCAAGAGATGAGGACAATAGGGTGTTGTAAAAAGATGCATTTATCTGGAGCATCAATGACTTACTCTATGGGAAGAGAAAAATTTAAGAGTGTGAATAAAAAATCCTGGAAAGCATGTCAGTAAAAATGTGGGAGAGACATACATGTCTACTGAGAAACATACAGGTGTCCTTTCAATATATGGATGAAAAAATGAAGATCATAGGGAACTTGATCCATCCAAAACAGGGCTATGCAGTAATGGTATGGTCTCCACACAAGTGAAAGTTATAATTAAGATAAAGAGAAAACAAAAAGCAGCAACTAAGACAGTTTCCCAGCATTTGAGGTAAATTGTACCAAGAAGCTGGAAGCACTAGACATGCAAACCTTAAAGGATTGAAGAGAAAGAGAGGACCTGATGATGATATTCATAGAATAGATAGTGACGGACAATGATGACGGAGAGGGTGCCCTCCAATCTTGGAGTGGAGGGCATAAAAAATTGATGGTCACAACCTAAAAAAGACCACTTGTCTGAAAGATGTGACAAAATAATCTCCCATACCGATGTGTAAACTGGAATACCAAGGGCATTACTTCTTAACCTGTACCAACTTCAGTAACCCCTATTTTTAGGTCTAGGAAGTCTAACATCCCCCTCATATCTGGTTATAAAGACTACAGCTGCCACATTACTGCAAGGAGCAGGATTCTCTAGCACCCCATAAGATTTATTTTGGCACCACAGTTAAAAACATTGGCTACTGGGAAGATATTACATGGGTTGGAAGCATACATGATTTCAAAGCAAGATATGATAACTGAAGACCGAGACAGGGCCTTATAAGCATATCTCACAACATACTACAACTAGATAAATAAATACACTATATATCAAGAGCTTTTCCACTTTATAAGGGAGGTAGCAAAGTCAAAGGCATGTACCTACTCCTTCCCATTCCACTCCCATCCACCACCCTTTCCCCTCTCTCATCTTAGCTCCTCATGGATGATTGGTCATTCCTGTAATCATGTCCACTGCCAAGAGTCAGAAGTAATGTAGCAAGACACAGCACATCCACAGTTAGGCCACTTCACTAAATCAGTGACATCCTTCATCCCTCTCCATGTGCTTATGCAGAAAAGAAGAAGACTGGGAGCAATCCCTTTGGGCTGCATCAAAATGTCATTCACATATAAGTACCCCCTAACCTCCCATCCCCTGCCCCTCCCTTCCTTACATAACAGTATCATATATACACACTGATAGCTAAGCAAACACTCTAAGTTTGACCCTCAAACTACATACAATTTGACTCCTCCAGATATTAACCCAACTGAGAAATACCTCTCAAGATAAACAAGAACAACATTGGCACCACGGCATTCATGCCACCACCTTGTACTGAAACTGTAACTACACAGAATTGGCCTGGCCAGATTCAAATTACAATTGATAAAATCATCATACAGAACACAAAGAATGCTTCATCCTAAACCATGGAGTACATTTTGAATGTATTATACTTCTCATCATTAAAGGAAGAAGTGACAATTGCAGTGTTCAGATTAAAACTTTCCCCCCATCACACTCCCAAACTCAAAATTGCCCCTCCCCCCTTTCAACTTAATTTCATCTAGTGCTAACACATCCATCTTCCTTCTAAAAACAAACTGCACATCTCTTCCTTTTTTCTCTCAAGTATACAACAGCCACACACATTTAATGACCCAATTATTTGGGTTCTGGTTGGGACCCAGACCCTGTTATACCTGGACTTTTCATAGGAGGAACATGCAGTATAAGATCCCTAATCCCATCACTTCATCTCACTAGTTGCCTTTTACATCACACACAATTTTTATGGTAATGGAATTATTTTCCCTCCACCACAGGGGAATCAAGAGGAGGTTGATTCACAGAGGTGGTGAAGGTTTAAGGGAACAGCATAGAGAAGGGACAGCTGGAATACAAACTTATCATCCTTCCTCTTTGAATGGAAATATATAACTCTTAACCCATGCAGTCCGACAGGCCTTAAACAGGACTGTGTCGCAAAAGTCCGACAGTCCTTAAATGGGACAGCTACTTTGAGCGCTAATAAAAACTGCGCTAGCATTGGTATCGCTGCCATATTTGGTCATGAGGTAGGCCTATGGTAGCACTGTTGACCGGCAACAAGCAGACTGGTCCTCGGCTCCAGCCAGCCAGTGTTCCGCCAACTTCCGTGAGACGTGTGTGCGTCAAGTGTCACGGCGAGAATTATCTAAGTATTTACTTATTTGTGTAACTATTATTTACAACTATGGCTCCTGGTGCTAAGAAGAAGCTAAAGTTTAGTGATAAATGTGATAGCCAAGGTGGGACGAGACGCACAGTGCACAGGTTAGATGTAGACCCCGACCCCGCTACTGTGACTACATCGTCAACCATGCCTTGTACATCATCCAGGCGTGGTGCAACCAAAGCTGCAGCATCTGGTGGTGACCGGAAACGTGCCAGGGGTCTCAAAAACGGCACCAACAACCCCTGTTGTTAGTGCACGTGGCTGGCCAAAGCGGAGTTCCGTGACACAAAGCCTCTCCACCCACGCGCGACCACCACCACCACCACCACCCGGTCTACATCTGCAGCTGCTTCTGTGCCCTCTGACCCTTCTATTGTTACTACAGGAGTTCCTACGCCTCATTCTTTTTATATGCTGCACCCATGCCAGAGAGGCGGAGAGTTGCCACTACCACAATTTTCTCCAACTATCGGTTATTTATCTGAGACAACCATGGTGAGTGGAGCAATAAAAACTTGTAGGATGGTGCATTGTCATGTCTACTAATAGAATTTTTTCCAGAGTAATTTGTAAGAGTTTATTTTTTTATGATAAATGCGGTACTAGGGGGTTGTGAATTTTGAGGCCTTTGGCCCAGGCGGGTTAAACACTCTGGTCCACAATGGCACCCAAAAACAGTGCCTGCATGCTACCATGCAGTCAAAACCCAAGTACAGTAACTGCTTGTGCAGAGGTTAGCATACATGAAAATATTGTTCTTTGAGAGATTCCATTGTACATTCTTTTTGTTCCTGAAATTTGGTTATTTTGGGTTGCTCTGCACTATCTACCTATTGTGAAGCTGGGTATTTCTTTTCATTGTTGTGAATATCCATCTTTATCATCTTTTTTTTTTATATAATTATGACTAAGGACATTTTCAAATGCCTTGTTTGTCTACAGATACCATAACTATTCTTTAAGGAGTTTTCTTGTTGAATCCCTCCAGTACTTTTTGGGTGATGTTTGTGAGCAGTGTGCTTGTACAGTGGCCATCTCTTAATCCATAATGGTTAGGGTGAGTAGTTGAGTTGCAATTCTTTCATCTAATAATCTTTCTATTAGCTTAAATATGATGGATAGTAACAAGATTGCTCTGTAGGCTACAGTTTTTATGTACCGTAGTTTAATTTCAATATTGTTATTATTATTATCATTCCACACCATAAAAATAGATGTTATTCTAGTATGCAACAGGGAGTGATTGAAGAGAGCAGTTATGGCTTTTATTGCACTTGGACTGGTGTGTTAGATGAAGGCCCAGAGCTTAGATGGGCCTTCACCTTGGGAATTTTTCAATTCATTTATTGGCCCTTCTTGATCTTCATTGGTGAAGAGGAGGCATCTATGTCTGGCTTGATTTTTTTTTCCTATTGTCCAATTTCTGGAGTACTGTCTTTGAAATTTATTTTCGAAAAGTATTTGTTGAAGTTTTTTGCATTGTTTTGGTGATTGTATTCATTCTTGGGTAGCTCCAACAACTTCGAGAGAGGGGTGTGTGTGGGATCTAATTTTGAGATTTTGATGATTTTTAAGGCTTTTCATAAATTTTTGTTACCTGCTTTTCCATATACTGCATTTGTCTGGTTTTTACAGCTTTCTTTCTGCTTGTTCTTTATTTGGTGCCTTTCTTTAACTAATGTAGTTGTTCTTTATCTTGTTCTGTTAGATCTTTTTTTCATTTTAGTTTATTTCTCCTTTTTCCATGGTGGCTATATCATGCATGTACTTTTGGTTGTATTTTTTTTTTCTGGAGTTTCTCATAATGTGTCTTTGGCTATCTCACTGATCACTACTATTTCATCCACTAGATAGGAACTGGTCTATGTCAAAGTTCTCCACTTTTTCCTCTATATCCCCTTTGTATTTTTGCTAATTTGCTTCAGTGTAGCTCATGCATATACTCTAGTATGCAGGTTGTACTTTCCATTCCAGTTCTATAGTAACCTCAATTTGGAATTGGTTTAATGGGAAGTTTTCCATGCTGTTTGTGTTTCTTGGATTGGGTGAACAAACTGTTATGTCCAGGGTAGTTGCTATATGTTGAGGAGTTTGCCTAGTGGAGTGGATGATGGATTTTATTTGGTTTCTTTAATTATATAGCAGTGAAGAAGTGAAAATGGAAGAAGGAATGGCCAGGAGAATGAATATAAGAACTACAATTTGGAGGAGAGAAGTGGCATACATTCCTCCATAACCAATGAACAAGACCACAAAAAATTAAAAAGAAACATAGCCAAACAACTGGAAAAAGGTTAAAAAGGCCAGAAGATAGCTCAAATTGGCATCTTTTATTGTGAATATGCAATATGGGAGGAATGGGAGACAGATAGAAATGAGGAATCCTGGTGTAATATACTGATCATAGCAATAACACAATCCAATGGGTTATGAAACCAACAGGCTGTAGAGGCAAAGATACACCAGGAAGACTGGATTTTATTTTAACTAAAGAATCTTAGTACATACATACATATACCAGGGCTTTTCCCCCTTACAAGGGAGGTAGCCAAAAAACAAAGGCATAAAAACCATTCCCACCCATTCCATCTCTAAATACACTCCACTCCTCTCCACCCTCTACCTTCCCTTCTATCTTGCCGCCTCCTGGATGATGGGTCATCCCTGCATCCTGTCCACTGTCCTGGGTCAGAAGCAGTGTCACAAGACACAGCACATCCATAGCAAGGCTGCTTCGTTAAATCAGCGACCCCCCTCTCCATCCCCTAGTGCAGAAAGGTAGAAGACGAGTAGAAATCCCTTCGGGCGGCTTTAAATTATTTCTCACACATACTCCCTCACCCCCCCATCCCCCCCCCCTTCCACCATATGCAACACAACCTCCAAATACAGTGGGAACTCTCATTAACAGACATTAATTAGCTGTGTTTACGGTGTTTTCGGTGTTTTTAGTGCTGTTGTTTAGTGCGTGCAATCACTATGCAACCCAAAAAAACACTCCAAAACACCGAAAACACAACGAAAAACCACAAACACAGCTAATTAATGTCCGTTAATAAGAGGTCTCACTGTACAACCATTCTCCATTCACCCCTGTCTTCTGTCCTCTCCCATCCTTCCTCAACAGACATTCCGCTCTTCCCCAAAGCCCCTTAAACCCCATCCATCCATCTCATCCTAGGTTACCCCCTCATTTTCACTCCTTTCACATCTGCCTTCCATACCTTTTTCACTAGTCTTTCTTCACTCATTCTTTCCATCTGTCCAAACCATCCCAATACTCTTTCATCCATCCTATCTCCCAACTCCCTTACCACACCCATTCTCCTCCTCACTTCCTCTTTTCTCACTCTATCCAGCCTAGTAACCCCTATCATACTTCTCAGACACCTCATCTCAAACACAAACACCTTCTCTCTTCTTCTCTTATGTTCCATGTTTCTGCCCCATACAGTGCTGTTGGCACACTCACTCCTTCATATAACCTCCTCTTAGCATCTACTCACAAATGTCTATTTTTCATTACACTTTTTAATCCACCAAGGCATTTACTTGCTTCTCTCAAACTACTCTCTACCTCCACCTTCACAGCCACATTTGCACCCAAGTATCTAAAACTATCCACTTCCTCCAGTCTCTCTCCCTTAATACTCATTTCCAGTCTGCTGCCACTTGCACCCCTTATACATCTCACCTTACTTTTACCCACATTTATCTTCAACTTCCTTTCACACACTCTCCCAAACTCTGTCATTAACTTCCTCAATCACTCCTCTGATCCTACTACAAGCACAATGTCGCCTGCAAACAACAGCTGGCTCACCTCCCACTTTTCTCCATTTTCTTTAAACATCTCCAATCCCTGACCCACCACCCTTGCATTTACCTCTCGCACCACCCCATTCATGTATAAGTTGAACTGCCAGGGTGACATAACACAACCCTGACGAAGTCCTACCTTTACCTCAAACCACTCACTCTTTCCATTTCTAATCCTGACACATGCTCTACTACTCTCGTAAAAACTCTTGACAGCTCCTAAAAGCTTTCCTCCTATCCCATATATCCACAAAACCTCCCACAGTGCCTTCCTGTCTACCCTGTCATAAGCCTTTTCCAGATCCATAAAGACCAAAAAATATCCTTACCTTTTCCTATAGCTTTCTCACATACTGTATCTGTCTTACCACAAAAATCTGATCTACGCAACCTCTACCTGTCCTAAATCCACACTGTTCCTCACCAATTACTCCCTCAGTTCCTCCCCTAATCCTCTCAATCAAGCTCCTTCCATAAGGCTATGATGGAAGTTGGGAAGACAGAAATAGGAGAAAAAGTATACAAATCAAATTATGCACAGGAAAACCTTGTTGAACTGAAAAAATATCTCAAATAGACTGGAGTTCAATGAAACTGGAAGAACTGGGATTTCTTCACAAAAATTTACAACACAGGAATGGAAAAGTATGTGTATACAGAAGATGAGTGGGAGACAATGTATGTATATATATATATATATATATATATATATATATATATATATGTATATATATGTACATATATACATAGGGAATCTTTAGTTTACGATGATCTAAACTTCTGCAGTTTTCAGGTTACAACAATGGCAGTGTTTGTACATTCCCCTTTGATGATGCTAATACTTTTTCTTATAATTCAAATTTCTATATGGCAAGCACAGATGAGGAATACATCTTCATGTGATGATAGACTGGGGAAGTGCAAATTTGGATTAATATATTTATATATATAAAATTGGGGGGGGGGGGGTTACCCTTCATTAGGGCTCCAAAGCATCAGTCTTCTGATGGCAGTGCAATGAAGAAAAGAGTAATCACAATGGAAGGTTCGTTCTTACTTAAGCTGGTTTTGACATTTGCCAAAAATCTGTATACAACATTGTGTTGGAATGCAATTCCATCATGACTTGAGGAACCCTTGCATTTACCTAATTGTATTTTATGGGAAGGGAAGCTATGCTCATGGTGTCCCGTCTTCACATCTCATTTTATCTGGTCTGTTTTCAAATTCATGTATTGTTTTTGCACATACCACCTTTTCGTCTAACTTGCTCCAAATGTCTATTATCCTGTGGGGAAAGCTATTCTTTTTCAGGTCTCTTCTATAATTGTCTTTCTTCATTTTCTTTCCATGTCCTCTTGTATCTCTACTATCCCATTTTATTAGATCCTCTCTATCAATAATTTCCATGCCTTTCATGATTCTATGAATAGTTATCAAGTCTCTCTTCTTTGTTCCAATGTCTGTAGTTCAAGTTTTGCCAGCCTCTCCTCATATGATAGTTCTGAGAGTGTTGGTGGCAATTTTGTAATTGCTCTTTGTATTCTTTCAAGTTTTGTTATACATTTTTTTGTACTTGGTGACCATGTCGTCACTGCATACTCCAATTTTGGTCTCATCAAAGTGACTAGTATTTTCTTCACTATTTCTTTGTCCAGGTATGTAAATGCCACTTTGATTGTTCTAATTAAAATATAAGTTTCTCCAAAAATGTTGTTTTTATGTTTCTCAGGGGACAAACTATTTATAATAATGACTCCTAGGTCCTTCTCATTTTCTACTTTTTTAATTTCTTCCTCTCCCAATGTATATGATCCCATTATTATTTTTTTGCTTCTTCCAAATTCCATTATACTACACTTCTTAATGTTGAATTCGATCTCCCACTTCCTACTCCATTCCCATACTTTACTGAGATCACTCTGCAACAACTCACAATCTTCTTCGGTGCTCACTTTTTTCAACATTTTTGCATCATCTGTGAAGAAGTTTATATGACTTTCAATTCCTTCATCCATATCATTAATATATATAACAAACATTATTGGGGCCAAAAATGTTCCTTGTGGAACTCCACTAATCACCTCATCCCAATTGAATTGAAATGTTTGTCTCTTATAACCACTCTCATTTTCCTTTCATGCGGGAAGTCTTCTATCCACTTAAGTAGTTTGCCCTGTATTCCTCCTGAAGTTTCTAATTTCTTAAGCAATTTCTTATGTAGCACCTTATCAAAAGCTTTTTTCAGGTCTAGAAAGGCACGATCAGCCCATCCTTCTCCTTCTTGTATTGTATCTATTAGTCTTGAATATAAACACATCAAGTTTATGACACACGATCTTCCTTGTCTGAATCCAAACTGTTTGAATTCATAAATTTTAGCTATCGTACTTGTAAGAGCGACCGGTCTATAGTTTGTAGGATCTTCTTCGTTTCCCCCCTTATATATTGGTACAATATTTGCTCTTTTCCAATCTTCTGAAATTTTTCCTTCCTTCAATGAACTACTTATTAGACTATGTATTTGTCTGTTAATTCGTTCCTGTATTCTCTCAAAATCCAGTTTGTCATTTCATCTGGATCATGCAATTTTCTAACATTAAGATTACTTAAGTGATTCATTATTTCATTCTTTGTTACTTTTATCTCTTTCATAGGGGGGGACTTTCCCCTCCCTCTTGACATCTCTAAGTTGTATGTGCTCTCTTGTAAACACCGATTTAAAATACTTGTTCATAATTTCTGCCATTTCTATTTCCTCTGTGTATTCTATTCCTCCTTGTCATAGTTTCACTAATTCTTGTTTGTTTTTAAGTTTGTTGTTTACAAATCTATAAAATAGTTTTGGTTGATCTTTACATTTTTTATGACATCCTTTTCATGTTTTCTCTTTTTTTCTCTGTGCATTTGTACATATTCATTTCTATAATCAGTATATATTTTTCAGGTTTTTTGTCTTTCCTCCAGGTTATCCAAGCTTTATTCCTTTTATCTTTTAACTCTCTAATCTGTTGTACCAACATTCTACATATCCATTTTCTTGTTTTTGTCTTGGAACATACTTTTCCACTCCTTCCTTATAAATTATTGACAAGGTTGTCTATTTCTCTTCTACTATTTTTTCCTCTTTGTATATCCTTTCCCAGTCTGCTTTTTGAATTTTTTTTATCATTTTATCAATTTTTTTCCATACATCAATCTTCCCTTTCTATATTGTTCGTTTTTTTCCATGTATTTTTCTTCATTTAGTTCAAGTTCAACTAATATGTGGTCATTTTTACTCAGTGGTGTCTTATATTCAATCCTGTCCACTATTTCAGGTTCTGATGTGATTATTGGGTCTATTCTCCTTCTCATTTCTGTACCTAGTATTTTCTTGTATCCATTGCGTCATTGTATGTTCCATAATTATATCAAGTAGTATATTTCCCCATAGGTCGTCTCCTCCCTTCACCCTCATTTCTTCCCATCAGATTTCTTTACAATTAAAGTCACCCATTATAACTATTCTTCCTCCATCTTCCATTATCTTATTTAGTGTTATCCTTGTGTCTTTTAACATATCCTTGTGTTCTCTCTATTCCCACGAAACCGTTTTAGGAGGCACATAATTTATCACAACTTCCTGCTCTTCTTGTCCCTCTCCTCTACTTTCATCATAATCATCTCTACTCTATTCTTTCTATATGTAACATTTCTCACATTTATATCATTAGTCAGGAACATAACTCTACCACCTTGTTTTACTTCTCTGTTTCTAATCCAATATTTATATACACCATGTCCTACACTGTTGGGTGGTAATGGGCCTTTCAATTTTGTCTCCACAATTCCCATTATGTCAGGTTTTTTTCCATCAGGTAATCATTCAGTTCATTCAAGCCTGTTATTATGCCATCTATATTTGTGAAGGACACTTAATTTTCTAATACCTCCATCCTGTATACATGTATATATATGTATACACACACATACATGATTTTAAGAATAAAATGGATGTGGAGAGATGTGAAAATGGGTCACTATGAGCATAGCTCTTGTTCCATAAAATACAACTAGGTAAATACATATATATATATATATATATTTATATATATATATATATATATATATACATATATTATATATATATATATATATATATATATATATATATATATATATATATATATATATATATACATATATATATACATAGGTGGCATCAGAGGAAAATTATTGGAATGGATGGAAGACTTCCTGATTGGGAGAAAAATGAGAGTAGTAATTAGAGACAAATACTTGAATTGGGAAGAAATGATAAGTGGTGTCCTGCAAGGTTCGGTACTGGCTCCAATCATGTTTACCATATATATAAATGACATGGATGAAGGAGTGGAGTGTTATATGAATTTCTTCGCAGATGATGCAAAAATAGTAAAGAAAGTAAGAACAGAGGAGGATTGTGAATTATTACAGTTAGACCTGGATAGAATCTGGAAATGGACTCAAAAGTGGGAAGTGAACTCCAATACAATATCAAGAAGTGTAGTGTAATGGAGTTTGGAAAAAGTAAAAATAAAATATAAAGAAATTATTAAATTGGTGAAGAAGTAAAAAAAGTGAACTCAGAAAGAGACCTTGGAGTAATAATCAACAAAAACATGACACCGGACAAACATATTAATAAAATAGTCAGAGAAACCTTCAACCTATTAAGGTTAATGAAAGTGGCATTCGACTACTTGGATGAGGAAATGGATAAAAAAAATATTAGTTACACTATAAGACCAAAACTGGAATATGCAGCAACAATATGGACATCCAGTACTAAAAAGAATACTGTATAAAGAAATTAGAAAGAATAAAAGAATGACAAAGTTGGCACCAACTTTCTCCAAATTAACATACAAACAAAGATTGTCCAAATTGGAATTACCAACTCTGGAACAAAGAAGAGAAAGAGGAGATCTGCGGACTATTTATACTATTTATAGAAACATGAAAGGAATGGTAATCCTAGATAGGAATGATTTATTAAAACAGGACAATGGAAAAACAAGAGGACATGAAAAGAAACTAAAAAAGGATAACTATAGAAGAGATCTGAAAAAAAGCTTCCCACATAAAGTACTAGATACTTGGAATAATTTAGATAAAGAAACAGTGTGTGCAAACACTATTCAAGATTTTAAGAAAAAAATTGATGCTGAAAGATACAAAGATGGGTCACTACGAGTATAGCTCCCTTCCTATATAATACAACTAGGTAAAATACACACACACACACAATCTGCAGAGAGACGGTGACTATTGGAACTCCAGAAAAAACGATATTTTTGTAAATTTCAACAAAGGAGTACCTGTGTTGTATTAATAGGGAAAGGGAAAGCTCATGGTGTAGTGGGCAGGTGAAGAAAAAGGAGAAGAGGAGGGATTAATGAGGAAAAATGAAAAAAAAAAAAAAAAAAAAAAAAATGATGGAGACGAATGGGCTTCCCCCTGGATATCAGAAGGAATGTAAACAAATGGGCTACAGATGACGCAGGTGAAGATGAAAATATCAGTAAAGGCTTTAAAATTAGAAATATAGATAAGAACAACACAACAGAAGGTGGAGATAATCATTTCCATGGATTTAATGAGGGAGGGGATGACAACCTCCAACAATTAGCAAGTCTAGAGATAAAAGTAGAGAACATGAACAAACAGTGGGAGGTTAGGTTCAGCCAACGTACACAGATTACACAAAGAGTTGATAAATTGGAAGAACTAAAGAACTAAAACCTAAATAAATAGAAGAATTAAAAAGACAGTAAAAAGAAGTAAAAGATGAAAATGAGGAATTAAAGAATAATAATAAAGAGAATAAAGAGTCCATAGTAAAAGAGGTAAGTGGTTGGAGAAAAGTCCAAGAGAACAACAAAATTGAATTTAGAGATATGGTAAAACAACAGATAGAAGAACAAACTAAGGACACAGTTATTAAAGTGATGAGGGAGAAGGAGAATATAGTAAGAGACTTAGTGGATAAAAAGAAATGTATAATTATATTAGGGATGGAAGAGAAGCATAATCCAAATAGGACTACAAGAGTAAAAGAGAAGGAAAAGGTAAACAAGATATTAGTAGTTCAAGAGGATGAACAAGAAACAGGGAAAGAAATTGAAGAAATATATAGAATAGGGAAATACAATACAGATAAGACCAGACCAATTGAGGTTATTCAGGTCACAAATGACAGCAGAGAATATCTTAGCAAAAACAGGGAAACTAGCAAAAAGTAATCAGTACAAACAGGTATGGATAAAAAAAAGAGATGAATACAGAGGACAGAGAGGATGAGAAAACAAAAAGACTAGAAGCTAAGGAAAAAAAAAACGAGAAATGAACAGAGTCAGAAAATGAGAAATTCTATTGGCGAGTAGTGGATATGAAAATGAGGAATGGTTCATAGCAGAGAAAAACAGAAAACACAATGGAAGTAGCAGAAAATTAAAAGTGTGTTACACAAATATAGATGGCTTAATAACAGGCTTGAACGAACTGAATGATTACCTGAAGGAAAAAGAACCAGACATAATGGGAACTGTAGAGACAAAATTGAAAGGTCCACTACCACCCAACAGTGTAGGACATGGTGCATATAATTATTGGATTAGAAACTGGTAAAACAAGGGGGTGGAGTTATGTTCCTGACTAAGAAGGATATAAAGGTGAGGAATGTCACATATGGAAAGAATAGAGTAGAAATGATTATGATGGAAGTGGAGGACAGGGATGGAAAGAGCAGGAAGTTTGTGGTAAATTAAATGGCTTCATGGGAAGAGAGAGAACACAAAACTATGTTAGAAAACACAAGGTTAACACTAAATAAGTTAATGGAAGATGGAGGAAGAATAGTGATAATGGGTGACTTAAATTGTAAAGAAATCTGCTGGGAAGAGAGGACAGTGAAGGGTGGAGACAACCTATGGGGAAATGTACTATTTGATATGATTATAGAATGATGCAATGGATACAAAAGAATACTAGGTATAGAAATAAGGAAGAACCATCGAGACTGGACCTAATAATCACATCAGAACCTGAAATAGTGGACAAGATTAAATACAAGACACCAATAAGTAAAAGTGACCACATATTGGTTGAAGTAGAACTAAATGAGGAAAAATACAAGGAAAAAAATGAATATAGAAAGGGAAGATTGATGTATGATAAAATAAGAGAATTCTTTCAAAAATCAGACTGGGAAAGAATACACAAAGAGGAAACAACAGTAGAAGAGAACTGGAATATTTTGACAATTTTTTTTAAAGGAGTGGAAAAGCATGTCCCAAGACAAAAAAAAAAAAAAAAAAAAAAAAAAAAAAAGTATAAGTATAGTGTTGGTACAACAAAAGAAGTAGGGAGTTAAAAGACAAAAGGGATAAAGCTTGGAAAAAATGGAAAAAAGAAAAGACCTGAAAAATGGAAAATATATTCTAGATATAGAAATCAATATGTACAAGCGTGCAGAGAGGAAAAGAGAAAATACGAAAAAGATGTCATAGAAAAATGTAAAGATCAACTAAAACTATTTTACAGATTTGTAAAAAACAAACAAGAATTTGAGAAACTACAAGGAAAAGTTGAAAACACCGAGGAAATAGAAATGGCAGAAATTATAAACAAGCATTTTAAATTGGTGTTTACGAGGGAGAACATACAACTAAGAGATATCGAGTGGGAGGAGGAAGTCCCCCCTATGAAAGAGATAGAAGTAACAAGGAAAGAAATAATGAATCACTTGAGTAATCTCGATGTCAGAAAATTGCAAGGACCAGATGAAATGGCAAACTGGATTTTGAGAGAATGCAGGAATGAACTAACAGACAAAATACATAGTCTAATAAGTAGTTCATTGAAAGAAGGAAAAGTTCCAGAAGATTGGAAAAGAGCAAATATAGTACCAATATATAAAGGGGGAAACAAGGAAGAACCTACTAACTACAGACCGGTCTCTCTTACAAGTATGATACCTAAAATTTGTGAATGCTCATAATTAGATGGGTAAGGCATTTGGGGAAAAAAAAAAAAAAAAAAAAAAAATGTACTAAATCCAAGGCAATTTGAATTTGGACAAGGACGATCATGCGCCACAAATTTAATGTGTTTAGGGCAAACTGCTGAAGTGGATGGAAGACTTCTTGCATGAAAGAAAAATGAGAGTGGTGATAAGAGACAAACACTCTAATTGGGAGGAAGTGATTAGTGGAGTTCCACAAGGAACAGTTCTGGCCCCAATAATGTTTGCTATATATATTAATGATATGGATAAAGGAATTGAAAATTATATGAGCTTCTTTGTGGACAATGTAAAATTGTTGAAAAAGTAAACACTGTAGAAGAATGTGAGTCACTGCAGAGTGATCTCAATAAAGTATGGGAATGGAGTAGGAAGTGGGAGATGGAATTCAATATTAAGAAGTGTAGTATAATGGAATTTGGAAGAAGCAAAAAAAGAATTGTGGAATCATATAAATTAGGAGAGGAAGAAATTAAAAAAGTAGAAAATGAGAAGGACCTGGGAGTCATCATTATGAATAATATATCCCCTGAGAAATATATAAAAATATTTGGAGAAACTTATAATTTAACAAGATCAATCAAAGTGGCATTTACATACCTGGATGAAGAAATGGTGAAGAAAATACTAGTCACTTTGATAAGACCAAAACTGGAGTATGCAGTGACAACGTGGTCACCAAGTACAAAAAAAAATGTATAACAAAACTTGAAAGAATACAAAGAGCAATTACGAAGTTGGCACCAACACTCTCAGAACTATCATATGAGGAGAGGCTGGCAAAACTTGTGCTACAGACATTGGAGCAAAGAAGAGCGGAGACTTGATCATTATTTATAGAATCATCAAAGGCATGGAAATTATTGATAGAGAGGATCTAATAAAATGGGATAGTAGAGATACAAGAGGACATGGAAAGAAAATGAAGAAAGACAATTATAGAAGAGACCTGAAAAAGAACAGCTTTCCCCACAGGATAATAGACGTTTGGAACAGGTTAGATGAGAATGTGGTGTGTGCAAATATGATATATGAATTTAAAAATATGGAGACGGGACACCACGAGTATAGCTCCCTTTCCCGTAAAATGCAACTAGGTAAATACATTAAGGGATGCAGGACAGAAAGAAGGATCCCCCAAAATGAAAGAAATAATGGTGACACAGAAAGAAATAAGGGACCAAATAAAGAAACTTTACATCAGAAAGTCATATGGGCCAGACTGAATAGCAAACTGGATATTAAAGAATGTATAGATGAACTCATAGATAAAATACACAAGATAATTGACTTCTCACTCAAAGAAGGAAAAGTACCACAAGATTGGAAAAATGCAAATACTGTACCAATATATAAGGGAGGAGATAAAGAAAATCCAACAAACTATAGACCGGTATCCCTTACAAGCACAATTGCAAAAATATCCGAGTTATCAAAACTGAATGGACTAAACTCTTGGAAGAGAAGAACATACTAAACCCCAACTAATTTGGATTCAGAAGTGAAAGATCATGTACTACAAACTTAATACACTTTTACTCAAGATTAATAGAAATAATACAAGAAAGAGATGGTTGGGCAGACTGTGCCTTCTTGGAATTATAAAAGGCTTTTGATAAAGTGTCACACAAAAAGCTACTAAGAAAAATTGAAACAATAGGTGGAATACGAGGAAAATTATTGGAATGGATGAAAGACTTCTTGAACGTTAGAAAAATGAGAGTGGTACTTAGAGAAAAGAGCTCAAATTGGGTTAATATGATAAGCAGTCCCCTAAGGCTCTGTATTGGCTCTGATAATGTTTGCTGTTTATATAAACGACATGGATGAAGGCATAGAATATTATATGAACTTCTTTGCAGATGATGCAAAACTATTGAAGAGAGTAAGTACAGAAGAAGATTGCAAATCTTTTCAAGAAGACCTGGACCAAGTCTGGAAATGGAGTATAAAAAACGATGTGAATTTCAATATTAAGAAATGTAGTATAATGGAATTTGGAAAAAGCAAAAATAGAATATTGGGTCAATACAAAATTGATACAAAGGAAGTTACAAATGTAAACTCAGAAAGAGACCTAGGAGTAATTATCTCAAATGATATGACACCAGACAAACATGTAAACAAAATAGTTGGTGAAACTTACAATTTAACAAGATCAATGAAAGTGGCCTTTGACCCCATGGATGAGGAAATGGTAACGAGGATACTAGTTATGCTGGTAAGACCAAAATTAGAATATGCAGCATCACTATAAACACCTTGTAAAAAAAAACTAGAAAGAATTCAAAGAGCAATGACAAAGATGGCACCAACACTTAGCAAGTTGACATACAAACAAAAATTGGACAAACTAAACTTATCAACTCTAGAACAAAGAAGAAAGAAGCGAATTAATAACCATCTACAGAGTTATGAAAGCGATGGAAATCCTTGATAGGGATGACCTACTTAAATGGGACAGAAGACATACAAGAGGAGATGCGAAGAAACTTAAGAAAGACAGTTACAGAAGAGATCTGAAAAAGAACAGCTTTCCACACAGAGTAATAGATACATGGAACAAAATGAAAGAAAAAACAGTGAGTGTTAAAACTATACGCGATTTTAAGAAAGAACTGGTTATGGAAAGATACAACTGTGGGTCACTATGAGCACAGCTCTTCTCCCACAAAATACAACTAGGGAAATATATATATAAATATATATATATATATATATATATATATATATATATATATACACACACACACACACACACACACACATATATATATATATATATATTAAACTTACAACCTGTTATTGGAAAATAATATAAACAGAAGATTCTGTATATATACATACATCAGGGAAAAATAATGTTGTAGCACATAGGTAAAATTAAACTTATAACCCACTATCGGAAAATATATAAGAAATGGAAGATTTTGTATATTTTGACCACTGAGAATGGTCAAGATATACAGAATCTTCTATTTATCTATTTTCTGATAGTGGGTAGTTTAATTTTACCAATGTGCTACAACAATATTTTTATATATCAAGGTCTTTTCCCCTTATGAGGGAGGTAGCAGAGTTAAAAGGAAAATACCCTCTCCCACCCATTCCACTCCCATCCTTCACCCTTTCTTCCCTCTCAGAACCTTATATATGAAAATATATACAATAATAAGGTAAGGAACCTACATCAGGAGGTACATGGCTGTGGCCCTATGTACTATGACTTTTGGGACAATTAACAGTCATTGCTGGGAATTAGAGGAGCATGGGATTCAAACACAAAACTAAATGAATGCAAGACAAGCATACTTCCGAATATGTACCAACACATTTGAATATATAAGAATAAAAAGAGTACAGGAAAACAACTTTTGAGGATGTAACAAATGTATGGAACAGCCAAAGTTGTCCTTCAGATTTGTGTGGGTTAAGCTGAAACACAGAAAAGAAATATTCAAGTTGAAAACTCAAAGGGTAGAATATGATGTAGGAATGAAAGCAGAAATAATGACAACTTCCAACCAGTATCTAATAAGGCAGTGGAATCTAAGGGAGCAATGGGTGAAGATAGGAAAGAAGTTATAAACAGCATATCTGTGGAAGTAATTGAAGTGTTTAAATTTTAGAAACTGAAAATGAGAAAGGCTTCTCTGCCAGATGGGATCTCATATTGGATATTGAAAAAGTTGAGAAAAAGTAGTGGATAGAACACATTAAATAAATGCTCAATTGTATGTTCTATGAAAGATAGGAAGATGCTACTGGACTGGAAATCACACAGTATGTACCAACATTCATATGAGTTGGTCAGCCTGATGCCCCTGATTTCTCTTGCAGAAGACCAGCATCCTTCAGGTAATTGGGAACAGCCTCCAGGTGTGCCCATAGGTCATCCAGGGAAGAAATATTGTATTGTTGTCTAGGGATTGTTAATGTGGGCCATTGTAATGTGATGTGTTGCATGTTCTCTGTGTGGTGGTTGCATCTGGGGTAGTTTGAATCTGTAGCCAGGCCTATTCTTTGTTGGTCCTGTTATAATGGTGTCCTGAGTGTAGGCATGCCAATGTGATTCTTATCTGGTGAGGCAGGGGTTTTCCTGTGGGGCTTACATCTGGGGTGGGGGATTTAGAGTATTGTATTTGGCAGCAGTCTGTCTTGAAGGGCTTGTTTAGTGATCTGGATGTATATATGCTTTTGTGTGGATATTTTGTGTGGTATAGGTGTGTAGTATGCTGCAGGGTTATTCTTTTTTGTTGCATTCTGTTGGTGGTGATTGCAAATTGAAGTGTGAATGGTGTGTAGTGTTCAGGGTTCTGGCATAGAATGTGTTCCTGTCAAAGGGGTAAATTAGGAGATACTACTAAATTATAGACCAGTATCCTTGATCAACACAATAGTCAAAATGTGTGAAAAAATGGTAATATATATATATATATATATATATATATATATATATACAATGAAATGCTTAGAAATTCTGGATGATGATCTATTCAGATTTTAAAAAATGTCTTGTGTGACCAAGATTTTGTTTGATAGGTTGTGTTCCATGAGGGTGTGTTAAGGATTGTAGTCTACCAGTGTCTATATCCTTATGGATAATCTTGCACCATGAAAGAGAGCAGTAAGTAGATTGTGTACAAGCAAACACGTTCATAGAAATGACATGAAGGAGTAGTGTGTTATATGAAGTTCTTTAAAAGAACACAAAGGAAGAACAAACAACAGCAGGCCTACTGGCCCTAATGAGGCTGTTTGTTTTTACTATACTAAACTATAGTTGAGAAAACAGGGTAACTAAGCGATAGAAGATGAACTAATACTACTGCTACCACTATCCTATCCAATTACAATTAAATGCCAGGCTGCCAGATCTTTTATTGCAAGGGATAATATTTTATTTGCAGATTAGAGTCTAAGTAATTATCTAGGCAATTTTTAAATGTTGTAATTGTGTTGCTTTCAATGACAGTGGAAGGTAACGAATTCCACACATTAACAATCCAATTAAAGAAGAAATGCTTACTTTCATTTGAAGAAAATCTTTTACCAATTACTTTAAAATTGTGATGTCTGCTTGTATTTGATTGGTCTAATAAGAAGTAATCTTTGACATTGATGTTGTCAAAGCCTTTGAACATTTTAAAAACCTTGATTACATCTCCTTACATTTTCCTTTTTGAAAGTGAGAATAAATTTACACTTTTAGAGTCTTTCTTCATATCGCAGATTTCTCAACCTTGATATCATTTTGGTCATTCTCCGTTGCACTCTTTCTAGTTTACTAATATCTTTCTAGTAGTATGGGGACCAAAATTGTACACAGTATTTGAGATGGGGATGGACCAAGGAATTATAAAGGTTTAGCAATATTTTTTCTGATTTATTTTCAAAGACTCTTCTGATAAAGCCAACCAATTTATTTGCTGTTTTAACAACTTTTGAGCAATGTTGACTTAGCTTCAAGTCATTTCATATTAAAACTCCAGATCTTTTTCTTTAGTTACTGAATCCAGTATTATGCCATTCATCTGGTATTGGTGATCAATGTTACTTCCAATGTGCATGACTTTACATTTGTTAACGTTAAATTTAATTTGCCACTTGCTTGCCCAGCTTTACAATCTGTCTAGATTGGATCGCAGAGTTTCTTTCTCTTTGGTGGTTGTTACTTTACCAGTGATTTTTGTGTCATCACCAAATTTTGATACTTTGCAGAGGAGGCTGTCGTCTAGATAATTTACATATATCAAGAACAAAACGGATCCCAAACCTGATCATTGTAGTACGCCACTTTTGCAGATGATGCAAAAATACTAAAGAAAGTAGAACAGAGGATGATTGTGAATCATTACAGTTAGACCTGGACAAAATTTGGAAATGGACTCAAAAGTGGGATGTGAACTTCAATATCGAGAAGTGTAGTATAATGGAGTTTGGAAAAAATAAAAATAGAATATCAAGAAATTATAAAATTGGTGAAGTCAAAAAAGTGAACTCAGAAAGAGACCTTGGAGTAATAATCAGCAAAGACATGACACTGGACAAACATACCAATAAAATAGTCAGAGAAACCTTCAACCTTTTAAGGTCAATGAAAGTGGCAGTTGACTACTTGGATGAGGAAATTATTTAAACAATATTAATTACACTAATACGACCAAAACTGGAGTACACAGCAACACTATGGACACCCAGTGCTAAAAAAGAATTTAAAGAAATTAGAAAGAATACAAGGAGCAACAACTAAGTTGGCACCAACTCTCTCCAAATTAACATATGAACAAATATTGTCCAAATTGGAATTACCAACTCTGGAACAAAGAAGAGAAAGAGGAGATCTGGTGACTACTTATAGAATCATGAAAGGAATGGAAATCCTAGATAGGAATTATTTATTAAAATGGGACAATGGGAAAATAAGAGGACACGAAAAGAAACTCAAAAAGGATAACTATAGATGAAATCTGAAAAAAAAAAGCTTCCCACATAGAGTACTGGATACCTGGAATAGTTTAGATAAAGAAACAGTGTGTGCAAACACTATTCAAGATTTTAAGAAAAAACTTGATGCTTAAAGATACAAAGACAGGTCACCATGAGCATAGCTCCCTTCCTGTATGATACAACTAGGTAAATACACTGAGATCAGATCACTAAACAAACCCTTCAAAGACAGTCTGCCAAACTCAATACTTCAACAACAACCCCTAGACATAGGCCCCTCAGGAAAAAATCTTCTCACCAGATAAGAACTACGTTGGCATGACTGTTCGGGACATCATCCAGCATTAAAACCACATGAATGTAGAATAGGCCTGGCCACAGATGTAACCACCATAAAGAGAACATAGAACATCTCATACTACTGTGCACCACACCAACAATCCCTTAATAATAACACAAAGTATCTTCCCTGAGTGACTAATGGTCCTGCCCAAAGGCTGTTGCCAGTTACCTGAAGGATGCTGGTCTTCTACAAGAGAGACCAAGGGCAATGGACTGACACTCATAGTTGATGCTGGAATTAATATTACTTGTGGACTGATGGAAGAATCACAATATAATCACTGTCACTTTAAAGGCCACCCATCTGACAATTGCTGGTTAAAATAAAATGTACATGATACATCAGTCAAGTTTATAGGGTAAATCTAGGCTGGCTTGTTCCTTCAATCTGGGGACTACCCATCATCTGGTATTAGCAAAACTGTGAAGTATGTCACTGGTTATGAGAATAAAGGGGGTTGTTAGTCACCAAATGATGAAATGGTGGGGTTAAATCAGCTCTGGCTGTCAGGCCCTGCTGCAGAAGTGTTGTGCTTTGTTGCATTTCCCCTGACCCGAGTTGTGTGGTGGTTGGGGGGGGGGGGATTGCAGGAATGATCCTTCATCCATGAAGTGATGAGATGGGAGGGATTCAATGGTTTTTCAATGTGCTTGAAATGGGTGTGCACTCTAACTCAGCCGACCCAAGGACGGGACAAGGGTCTATTGTGTAACATTTACCATTCAGAAATTTCAAAATTTCACAAATGTAAAATAAAATGGGCAATAATTTACGTGTATACTAAAAATATATATATACAATTTTCAAAATAAAATAGAGGGAAATAGAATGGGCTGCCAACCAAAACAGTGTGCACTTAAAATAGTACACAATTATAAATTAAGCTAAAGGGGTTGCATTCAGTTTGATGGACTCAGGAGATGGGACATTGCAAGAAAAGACTCCACCCTGTAAAATACAACTAGATGTGTATGCTATATATTTCTACAAGCATTTCCCATGAAACTTACACATTCTAAGAATGTCACATTTCAGTTAACAACTACTTCATACACTATCATGGACACCCCCATATAGTGTAATATAGATCATCTGTCAGCAGTAATCCAAATACCCCCATTGAGCATTATAAGCAATTACTAGAATCATAAGAATACTACAGATTATCAAGTAACACATGCAAGTCTAAAGCAAATTTAGTGCATATCCTGGCACTGTAGTGCCCACACATTTCAAATAGGCATGCATGAGTTAGTCAGCCTTTAGACTGGCCGATTTCCTTGGATGCATTAGTTCCACTAAACACCATGCAACTGTTCATCATCTGCAACAACAGCCCACCAGGTCTTCTGTATCCCAATTATTGTTCTGTTGCTATAACATTTTGTGTAAAGAAATTCATTATTATAGCTTCCATATCTTTAAAGTTACCCATTAGCCCATTCAATACTATGGTATACTGTATGGATTTTGGTGTGGGAAGACCAGACAAAATTATTCAGTTGTGGAGTACACCTTGGTCTGACCATGTCTCCAAGTCCGATCCCCAGCAAAATAAAATTGTCAACTATTTGCCAAAACATACACATGCTGATTTCCTAGTACCACTCTCATGGGATAACTTGGTAAAATAACTTATGTGCACTTGGAAATCTGCATTATTTCAGATTAGAATATGACAGAACTGTCCTGGAAATGTATGTTCAAACTGAGTTGTGAAACATGATACTACTACTAATACAAAATCTGTCCTCTGATACACAAATGGTAACCAGAAAATCTCTTCAGTGTGCCAAGGAGGTTAATGGGCTTTTATAACTGGAAAAACAGAAAAGGAGGAAGCAAGTACAATGAAAAAGCTCTATACGGATGAGAGGGATGAGGAAAAGAAATTGTAAAACCCTTTTCTCTTTGTCCTCAGGTTAGTAATTTTCAAAATATAAAATTCCAAATTTCTGGTTAGGCATCTTTTACCATCCAAAATTGATCAATTTAAACATTATGGTAAATTTAAGTGTGCCCTAAAAATTATAATTCAGCCCTCACTAATGGGTGTCCCACCCCTGCAATTATTTTACTGCAAGGTATTCTTGAAAAATAATGCTTCCCAAGTGTCAAACATGTGAACCATGAAAACTACCTTGTTCTTGAGAAAAGGGAAAACAAGAAAATGTGTCAGTGAAGCAAAGGTAAAAATGAGAATGTAAAAGAAGAGAGAGTTTAGTTAGAGAGACAGTCCAGAGACTGAGAAAGTGACAATAAGATGCAATTACCACCTAGAAGACAGCAAAAACCTCATCCTACACTGCTCTACTTTAGCCTTACCCAGACAACATTATAACTTCCAAGAGTGACTTGTGGGCCAATCC